>NW_004443971.1:3848133-3862802 GCF_000243295.1 Trichechus manatus latirostris
GGTGCAGGCCACACCCCAGGGAAACTCCCTTTACATTGGATCAGGGATGTAACCTTAGTAAGGATGTTACAATCCCACCCTAATTCTCTTTAACATAAAATTGCAATCACAAAATCGAAAACAACCACACAATACTGGGAATCATGGCCCAGCCAAATTGATATACATATTTTTTGGGGGACATAATTCAATTCATGACATTCCCCCCTTTAAAAAAAAAAAACCAAAACCAAACCTGTTGCCGTCGAGTTGATTCCGACTCATAGTGACCCTAAAGGACAGAGTAAAACTGCCCCATCAAGTTTCCACGGAGCAGTTGGTGGATTCGAACTGCCAACGTTTTGGACTGCAGCTGTAGCTCTTAACCATATGCCACCAGGGTCTCCACCCTTTGGCCCCCCAAAAATCACATCCTTGCAACATGCAAAACATATTCATCCCGTAGCCAAAGTCTTAACTCCAAGTCCAAAATCCAAAAATTCCTCTTCATCTGTGAAATCCAGAATACAAGTTATCTGCTTCCAAAGGTACAATGGCAGAACAGGCACAAGCTAGACACTTCCATTACAAATGAGAGAAACTTGAAGGAAAGAAGGGATAACAGGCACCAAGCAAGTCAGCAGCACACATTACATTAGCCCTCAAGGCTTTGAAAATAAACCTCTGTTCTCTGAGACAAGTTACACAATGGACCTGCCCTGCAAACTCGAGGTATTAGCCACACTCTCCAGATTCTGAGTGGAGGCCCCTCGGCCCTGGGCTTCAGCTCCACCTTCTAGGCCCACTGGGACAGAACTCTGCTCCCCTGGCTTTAGGCGCACCATTCTCCCAGTCCATCTGAGTGGCGACTCCACTCTTAGAAACACCAGAGGCCATGGCTCCACCCTTTGAAACCCCAGAGGTCCTGGCCATACCTTTTGAGACTGAGGCAGCTCAGCTTCCTGTGTTCCTTGTCTCTTCAACTTCTGCTTCCTGGTTCCTTGGCCTCTCAGCCCTCGGGCCTCATGCCCACATCTGCCCTGCTGGGGTAAGTATTCCAAAGCTCTGTAGCTCCACCGATAAGTGCCCAGAGACACCCCAGTCTGCCAGGAAGCCTCCTGCGCACAGGCACTCAGCTCTCTCCGTGGCTTGGCTCCAGCGCTGTCTGGTGCTAGTCTCCTGGTTCTGCTGCTGCCTGTTCTCTGCTGCTGCTGGTCCTCTGCCACTGCCACTCCTCTATCCATTCACAGTTTCAAAACTGCTTCCACGTTGTATGTATTTGTTACAGCAGCACCCTACTCTCTCAGTACCAAATTCTGTCTTAGTCATCTAGTGCTGCTCTAACAGAAATATCACAAGTGAATGGCTTTAACAAAGAGAAATTTATCTTCTTATAGTCTAATAGGCTACAAATCCAAATTCAAGGCATCAGCTCCAGGGGAAGGCTTTCTCTCTCCGTTGGCTCTGGAGGAAGGTCCTTGTGATGCATCAGTCTTCCATTGGTCTGGGAGTTTCTCTGCGCAGGAACCTCAGGTCCAAAGGACACGCTCTGCTCCTGATACTACTTTCTTGGGGGTATGAGGTCCCCCATTCTCTGCTTGCTTCCCTTTCCTTTTATATCTTAAAAGAGACTGGCTTAAGACACTATCTAATCTTGTAGACCTCATCAATATAATTGCCACTAATCTATATCTTATTAGATCATAGTGATAGCATTTACAACACTTAGGGAAATCACATCAGATGATAACATGGTAGACAATCATACAATACTGGGAATCATGGCCGAGCCAAACTGATACACACATTTTCTGGGGGACAGAATTCAATCCATGATAGCCCAGCTCACCGTTTCAGAATGGCTTTGGTTATTGCCTTCTCTTGGTGTACTTGCACTACTTGGCTACCTTGCAGTTCGTCCATTCCTCCCAAAGAAAAAACAACAGAAGGATAGTTTGATTAATATTAAAATACAAAAGGATAATCCCAAAGTGGTGAATGAAATAAACTTTGTAAGATTTGTCTTACTACATCATCTTACTGTAAGAGTTGGTGTTCTAAGACGTTTCCTGCTTGTGATGGGTTCACATAACAAACACAATGAATCGACAGGAGACAATGTGGGTTGACTAATAGGGAAGAAGAAAGAAGTATAATAGTATATAATAGTAATGAATTAGGGTTGAATTCAATTGTGTGCTGTAAACTCCGATAACAATATTTTCTCATTCTTTGTGTACAGCAAATCTTTGAAATGGTGGTCTTAATTATTACTACTGACTGAATAATTATTTCTGCCAATTTATTATCTTGCTACACTACTGTTTATATTTGGTACTATGTATAAGTCATTTATATAGAAATTAAATTGTGTGAGTCTCTTAGTATGATTCCAAGAATTAATGTATCTTCCCATAATAAAATCAACACTTCTCAACACTTACTTGAGAAAATCTAGATTACTAGCAACCGGTCCAAAGTTGCTGTTTGAATACTAATATTTTCAACAAAATGTCTACTTAAATTTTTTCTGCAGACTGTTAAATATATTATTTTTTCAGATCTCTTTTGTTTTGATCATTTGAAGTGATTTTCCCATTTTGGCCTTTCACACTCCATTCTTTTTAGAATAAGAAAAATATTGCCGGCAATAATTACTTGAATTTTCACAGAGAGAAACTCTTAACTTTACAGTGACTACTGTCTATCATGGATTGAATTATGCCCCCCAAAAATGTGTGTATCAATTTGGTTGGGCCATGATTCCCAGTATTCTGTGGTTGTCTTCCATTTTGTGATTGTAATTTTTATCAAAGAGTATTAGGGTGGGATTGTAACACCCTTATTAAGGTCACATCCCTGATCCAATGTAAAGGAGTTTCCCTGAGGTGTGAGCTGCACCACCTTTTATCTTACAAGAGGTAAAAGGAAAGGGAAGTGAGCAGAGAGTGGGGAACCTCACACCACCAAGAAGGCAGCCCCAGGAGCAGAATGCGTCCTTTGGACCCGAGGTTCCTGTGCAGAGAAGCTCTTAGTCCAGGGGAAGATGGACGACAAGGACCTTCCTCCAGAGCTGAGAGAGAAAGCCTTCCCCAGGAGCTGATGCCCTGAATTTGGACTTGTAGCCTACTACACTGTGAGAGAATAAATTTCTCTTTGTTAGAGCCATCCACTTGTGGTATTTCTGTTATAGTAGCACTAGATTACTAAGACATTGTCTAATTAATATGAATATCCCAATTTCAGGAAAGAAGCAAACTGGATATAAAAAATTTCTGTGAGGAGTATTTACATTATAAAAGATTTGTTTAGTTTACAAAGGCTTGTTTGTATCTGTTTAAGTGTGCTTTTGTGTGTGTGTATCTTGAGCTGTCTGACTCAGTTATGGAGTTGAGTGGGGTAGGGCAGGGTGGGGTGAGGGAGGTAGGGGGTGGCACAACTTAGAGCTGAACTCATAGGCTGCTGCAATCTGAAGATCAATTAGAAATCAACAAAGTATATTTGAATTCATATTAAAATGATAATAGTTCAGTGTTCAAAATTGTATTTATATGAACATTTTTCTGTTTAAGCAGTGTGAACCATAAAAACACATAAAGTTTGCAAAATAAATTAACTGGAGAATCTTAAAACAAACAAACAAAAAAAGCAAAAGAAAAAACTATTCTCTAAGAGTTTATTCTGAATTTCTGCTACCGGAAAAGCGCTGACCTCCTGGCCTTTCCTCTGCCCTCAGCAAACTCCCGACCCAAGGCTGGTGGAGTTGTGGTACTCCAAGCAGATCCCTGAACACGACAAAAGCAGTACAGAAATCACCACAGAAACAGAAGACTGCAGCTAGACCAAACGCAATACAGATACTACACACTCCAGTGGCACCTCTCCTCAGACTATTCCTCAGGGCATGCTGCTCAGTTCACTGTCTATCCAGGCATTTCTACCTCCTCTCTCTGCAGACCCCATCATTAACTTATAACTGTGGCTTGCCTGGGTAGCAGTATCTTTGGGTGATTAACTCAAATTCCTATCACAACTAGGTCTACTTAAAGGAACAGTCCCACAGGCTTCCAAAAGGAGAAGTATAACTTCTTCCCACTTAGTGTAATATTTTATTTCTCTTTAGTACTTCCCCCTTCTCCCTGAGTCGTCCGTCCTAGGTCAAAGGATCACAGGCAATTCTGCAAAAGTAGAGAAAGATCTATTTAATTTTTCAGAGAAAAGAATATATTGTATATCATAATGTTTGCCGTAACCAGAATGAGTGCTTATGGGAGCCATTACACTTCCTTAGAGATGCTAAGAGGTTAAAATAAAGCAGGAACTACAGAGAGAAAAACATAAAGATTAGAATACAACAGATCTAGTAAGTAAACATACTAACATACCAGGATTTTCATTAATACTGAACTGATTCAAGCTCATGTGTAACCACTTACATTCAATATTTTTAAGTTGAAACTATCGAATTGTACAATGATAATTACTATAAATTTGAAGATTCTGTTGAACATATTTTCACTATGGCTGAAGGGTATTTTTTAGTTTTTAATTTGATTTGCATAAGGAATGCTTCCATTGCACTTTTCTGAAAATGGAGTGATGAGGGTGCACAGGGTGCTCAAGCGTATAGCAGGAAAGTCACCTGCTGCCATGTTGGTGCTGCCACCGACAGTCTCATCTCTCGCAGCAGTGCTCCCTCCGCAGCGCCCTTTCCTAGCCCCTGGGAACTGACCATCTGTCAGGCAAGGAAGGAGAAGAGAGCCAGAGGCAACTGCAGCAGAGAGAAAGCCAGACATCGGAAAGAGGAGCCACTCTGTATTTTGGTAGGAGTAAAACCCCCAAGTCAATCTAAAGGATACCCTGCAGGAGTGAGCAGGGAATGGGAGCCCTGGTGGCCTGAGGTTTAGGCACTTGGCTGCTACATGAAAGGTTTGTGGTTTGAACCCACGTAGTGGCTCCATGGGAGAAAAGCTCTGTTCTCGTAAAGATTACAGCCTAGAAAACCCTATGACTAGTTCTACTCTGTTACGGGGTGTCACTATGAATCAAAATCGACTTGCCAGTACCTAACAACAATTGGAATCTAGTCTGCTTAAAATAGTAAGCTTTATCAGTTAGGATACTTCTGGTTGCAAGTGACATAATATCCAACTTCAGCTGGCTTAGACAATAAAGGGTATTTAGTGGCTTATATAATGGAACAGTTAGTACAGAGACAGCTTCAAGCCCTCACAGTTCCAGTGCTCAATCCATGTCACTAGGGACCAGTTCCCCTTTCTCTAGCTCTCCAGTTTGTCGCCCAAATTTGGCTTCATTCTTAGGCAGCTTTTCCCCTCCTCGTTGCCAGATGGCTTTCAGCAGCTTTGAGTGTTATGGGAAAGAGGAAGACAGCTTCCTGATTGCTCAAACAAAACTCAAGAACTAGCTAGTTAGGGCCCATGAGATTTAATTCCAGGGCTTTGGAATGAAGTCCACTTCATCAGAGTACACAGGGCAGGAAGGTCCCAAAAACAAAATCAGGTACTGCTGCCACAAGAAGGAGATATGGATGCCAGGCAGACAAGACAAATGTCTACTACAGAGCCTGTTCAACTGAGTTGTTTGTCCCCACTTTCTTCCCCTTGGCCTTCAGTGAGGACTGTTACCCCTGTTACTGAGAAACTACTATTGCTCCTGTTCCAAATGTGACTACCTCCCTAATGCTCTTTGCTGGGTTGGGTCTGCAGTTGTTACCCTTGCAGGAGTCACAGAAGAGGAAAAGATGATTCAAAGGGAATGCCACTATATTCACGGAGTATAGTGCTGTCATTCAGGTAAGGGGGAGTTAAAGAAAAAGGTAGAAAAATTTCACCTTTTCTTTCGTAAGTTCTATATATGAACACTGAAAACTTAATGGATCTGACAAGAAGGTTAAGATGCAAGAAAAATGAGTTGTAAAACAAAAAGAAAATATTTTACAACACTAATATTTGACTACAGCATCATGTGGAAATCGTGATGAAAAATTCCTGCTCTGAAGAAAATGTATGTATATATGTGTATGCACACACATACTTTTTGTGCATTCAATATGAAAATATTTAATTTGGGGTTTCTGCATATGTGTGTATAAGCAAGATGGGTTTATAAAGTTTTTCTTTTTCAGGCTTTTCTGGAATAATACCTATTTGATGCATATATACACATACATGTATATGCATGTACATAATGAGTATATATATATTTTTTCTGAATTCAAATTGAAAAACATTTAATTTGGGGTTTCTGCATATATGTTTGTAATTGAGATTGGTTTACAATTTTCTTTTCTCATGATCTTCTTGTATAGCCTGGTGTGAAAATTATACAGGCCTCAAAAGCCAAATTGGGTAGCTTTCCTTTATTTTGAATTCTCCGAAATAGTTTATATAACATAGGAGTTATCTGTTCCTTAAAGCTGGGTAAAACTTGCCTGTGAAACTCAATCATTTGTTTGTTTTCCTTCTCTTTTAAGGAGATCCTTCTGACTAATGATTGGATTTCTTTAATGGTAATACGTCTTTTCAGGTTTTCTATTGATTCCTACGTCTCTTTCTGGAAATTTAGATTTTTCTAGAAAACTACTCATTTCTTCTAGGTTTTCAAATTTATTTTCCTACAGTTATCGTTTTATGATTTTGAAATTTCCACTGAATTGGTAGTTACTCCTTTTCATTTGTTTGCTGTTATTTAGGTGCCATCGAGTCAGTTCCGACTCATAGCGACCTTACGTACAACAGAACGAAACGCTGTCTGGTCCTGTGCCATCCTCACAATCATTGCTGTGCCTGAGCCCACTGGAGCAGCCACTGGTCAAAACATCTCATCAAGGGTCTTCCTCTTTTTCTCTGACTCTCTACCTTACCAAGCATGATGTCCTTCTCCAGAGATTGGTCCCTCCTGATAACATGTCCAAAGTATGTGAGACAAAATCTCGCCATCCTGGTTTCCAAGAAGCATTCTGGCTGTAACTCTTCCAAGACAGATTTGTTCGTTTTTCTGGCCGTCCATGGTATATTCAATATTCCTCATCATAATTCAAATGCATCAATTTTTCTTTGAATTGACCAGGACTTCTTTGGTCTTCCTTATTCATTGTCCAGCTTTCGCAAGCATACGAGTCGACTGAAAACATCATGGCTTGGGTCAGGCGCACCTTTGTCCTCAAAATGACATCTTTGCTTTTCAACACTTTAAAGGGGTCATTTGCAGCAGATTTGCCCAATGCAATGCGTCCTTTGATTTCTTGATTGCTGCTTCCACGGGCATTGATTGTGGATCCAAGCAAAATGAAACCCTTGACAACTTTAATATTTTCTCTGTTTATCATGATGTTGCTCACTGGTCCGCAGTTGTGAGGACTTCTGTCTTTATGTTGAGGTGTAATCCATTCTGAAGTCTTTGGTCTTTGATCTTCATCAGTAAGTGCTTCAAGTCCTCCCTTATCATTTAGCATGTTTTTTTTTCTTTCCTGATCAATGTCTCCAGGGGTTTATTAGTTATTTCAAAGCACCAGCTTTTGTTTTTGTTAAACCTCTTTACTGCTTCTCTTTCGTTGATTTCTACTCTTTACTGGTGTCTTTTTACTAACTTCTTGAAGAATGCTTAGCTTATCAATTTGCACTTGTTCTTGTCTTCTAACAAATACATTTAAGGCTATACATTTACCTAAAATACTGTGTTTTCATTTTTGTTTGTGTCTAACATTTCTAATTTCCATTCTGTTTTTTCCTCTGACCCTGGGTTAATTTAGAAAGATTTCTGCTTGCTGTTTGAGTATCAAACACATAGATTTCTTTTTTGGCAGGGTGAGGAGAGAATGTCTGTCTTACCTCACCTCCTACCACTCTACCCCTCATTCATGGAGTTCTAGCTACATGGCCTCCTTGCTAGTCCTTGAATACACCACACACACTCTGGGCCCTTGGGATTGGCTGTTCCATCTGCTTGTAATGTTCCTTCCCCAAACAGACACAAGGCTACCTCCCTCACCTCCTCTGTTCACATTACGTTCCCAATGAGTCTTACCCTGATCTCTTATTTAAAATTACATCCCCTTCCCCACTAGCATTCTTGATCCTGTTTACCCAGTTCTTTTATTTCCCCCATAGTACTTACCAACTTCTCACATACCATATAATAATTGTATTTAATATGTTTATTATCTTTCTCTCTCTCCCCCCTACCTAGAATATAAATTCCATGCAGGTCCAAATTTACTTCTGTTTTTCACTAATACATACAGTATACCTAAAACAATGTCTGGTATATAGTAGGTACTTGATGTCTGTTGAATATTTCTAATTTAACTGCAATGAGGTCAAAGAATGACGTTTATATGTTAATGATTTCTTTGATATTTGTGGAGACTTACTTTGTGGTCTAGCATACGGCTGACTTTTGTAATATGTTCTATGTATGCTTGAAGAAAAGTATATATTTTTTAATTTACTGGAGGGAGGTTCCACATATACCCATTAAATCAAACTTGTTAAATATTATTCAAACCTTCCATATTCTCACTAGTATTTTTCTGCTTGATTTATCTCTTTGCTTATTTAGATATTCTACGTTTTTTCTACGTTTAACAATCTCTTGGTTCACCATCACTTCCTTTCATCTCAATTCTTTTGAGTTCAATATTCTTCCTACAGAAGTATATCTTTTAGTAAATATACTAAATAGTAAATAATATACTAAATAGTACATATATTGAAGCAATGGTCTATCTCTTGCTCTTTTCCTGAAAATACCCCGAGTTTGTGCTCTCTCTTAAGTGATAGTTTAGGTGACTATACTACTCTAAGCTGGTAGTTACTTTGCCTCAGCACCTTAAAGATATTATACCACTGTCTTCTGGACTTTACTGGGTTGTTGAGAATTTGCTGTTAGTCAAATTGTTCTCGTACATTTTCCTCTGTGGTTGCTTTTATCATTTTCTTTGCTGTTTTGTATTTTTGCTACAATTTTTACAAGTGTGCATTCATTGTTAATCATTCTGCTTAAGAGTTTGTGCTTTCTCAACCTCGTGATCTATCTGTTTTAAATATTGCCTCTCATTTTCTCTAGTCTCTCTTTCTGGAGTTCTTATTAGAAAATATGCTGAACATTTTCACTCCACCCTCCATTCTTCTTACCCTCTTTTCCATATTTTTCACTGACTCTCTTTTTCATTCTAAAAGTTCCATATGGTTATTACTTAAGTCTGCCTCTTTTCCAATATTGTTTTATTTTTTTCTTGTAGTTTCTATTCTTTTTCACTTTTTCATCTAAAGCATGCTTATTTTATAATCTCTTTAACAGTGTTGTACTAGTTCATATTCCAGAGATACCAGTACACTATTCATTTGGGTCTTTTGGATTCCTTCATGGTGAATGATTCCTTTGCTGTTCTTTATTTTTAATGTTTATTTTCAATGGGGATTATTTTCTCTGTGGGAATTATGTATGGCCTTCATTTGAATATCTAAATAAAATTGGGTGGAATACTGTTGGAAAACCAACAGTGTCCATTATACCGTAGTACATAATACAATACTTATATTCTCAGTTCATTTAATAATTCTCAGAAACAACTCATATTCATCTCTTAATTCTTATCATATTTGTGACCAGACTTCAGGTCAGTTGCAAAAAGTAATTAATAGCCCACATACTGTTTTATCTTACTGATGGAAACAGAATAGAATACAAACAAAATAGCTATTTGGAAACTCGGCAGTATAAAAGTTTATTGAATGTCTGTGTGGGCCCATTTTTTCAAGCCAATTTGCTAGTGCCAAGAATTTAATCTAATGTTAATTTATTACTCATTGTATCAGAGTGTCCATGCCCACTGTGGGATATTTTAGGGCAACAGGTGCTACAAGTATGGGAAATTTAGGAAAGGCAATATTTTTCTCTTTTTTTTTTAAAAAACATATAGAACTGTACTAGGGGACAGATAAATTGATTTCAAGGAAGACTATGATAAAAAGCCTTGAAAGGTTTTATGGGACAACATAGGTAGGTGTGATTAACTCTGGGATAACTAAAGAATATTTTCCTGAGAAAAGGTATTTGAAGTTAGCACTAAAAGGATTTAAACAGGCATAGGGAAAGGCATTTCAGACAGAGAGAGTATGAGCTAAGGTGCCAAAGTGGGTAGCACATTTGGCAAATGTAAACTGATCTGGTGTGGCTGGTATATGTGGGGAGAGAGGTGGAGTATGTAGCTAGAAAGGAAGGCTGGAGCCAAATTCTACTCACCCAGCACTATGTGAGTATTTCTATTAGAGACTTATTGTACTGCATTAGAACTGTTGCTTTATATTTGTCTGTCTTTCGCAGGAGACTGTCAGTCTTGTGAGGGCAGAGTGTTTATTTTATTCATCTTTGTATGTCCCAAATTAGTATAATACCTATCACTCAGCAGGCACTTAGAAGTACTGCTAAATGAAAAGAATAAATTGTCAAAGACATGAAATTCCATGGTTAAAAAAAACTGCACCTATTCTGTAAGCAATGGAAAGCAAGAGAGGCATTTTGAACAAAGGAATAACATGCTCAGATCTGTGTCTGAGAAAAGTAACATAAGACCAAACATGTGGCATGACTAAATGTGCGGGCAGGGGTCACAATTCACTTAGTTGTGCTAGTGATAGATAAGTCTTCTCCTGGGATGATACTCATAATCTTATGTACCCTGCTAGTATCAGAAGCCATCTAAATTCACAAGAGGGGAGCAGAATCACCATCAGCCCAAAGCTGATTGCTCTGAGGTAAAGGTCAGACATACTTCCACTCTCCAACTTTTTCACCATTTCTGACACCAGACGTCCCCTCCATGGCACTCTCTACTTCTCTGCTGGGTTTGATAATTTGTTGCCATGGCCACACAGAACTCACAGACTATACTCACAATTATGTGGTTTGTTAGGGAAGTAACAGGCTACAAATCAGGATCAGGATCAACTTACAGGTAACAGGATCCAACTCAGGCGACAGGACACAGTTTGTCAATCACAACAGCTTCCAACCATGACAGCTCTCAGCTTCTTTATGGCCATGCCTGTAGGCAGGCAGCCCTCTCCACCTGGCCTTTGCTGCTGAGGCTCACTCTCAGCCTGGCCTCTGCCACCAGGCCTTGCTCTTGGCTGTGCCCTGCTTGGGCAAGTGTTACAGCTCTTTAGCTCCATCAGCAAGTGCCTGAAGGCACCCTACTCTGACAGCAAGCCTCCTGACCAAAGGCGCTCAGCTCTCTCTCACTCTGTGAGTTGGCAAGCCCACTGCAGCTGCTTCACATCGGTCTCCTGGTTCCTGCTGCTCTTGCCACTGCCGTGTTGTTTCTCACTGTTTTCAGTGTTACAACTCTCTCTCTCCTATGTCTAGGTGGTTCTCAGCACAGGGACCGTGGATCCAAAAGATGTACTCTGCTCCAGGCTCTTCTTCTTGATGGCAGTTGTGATGCCCTCAAACTCTGAAGGACTGGCCCTTTTATAAGCATACTCCCCCCACCAAGACCAAGAACTGACCAATCCCCTCAGTAGGCCACAGTCACCTAATTTACGTGGTAACTGACCAATCCCCACAAAGGTTTTAGGCACCTTATTTGCCATATTTGCAGTAAACTATCCAATCCCTGAAAGGTATGTAAAATCAACCAATCACAGGGCGGGCTGTGGCCCAATCAACTGTTTTTGGCAGAATTATAAACCCAAGGCCAGAAAGGCCATATATACAAGAAACTGCACTGCATCTGCCTTTCTGTATGTTTCACATCTTGACCAAAAATATTGGAATTTTTTAAGCTTGTAGCAAAATATAGACTTCAAAAATATCTGTTTTTTTTAATAATCAATCTTGGAGATCTAGACATACATTATGTGGGAGTAAACATATTTTTGTAAGAATTTTCTAACCTAACAGCTTTTGTACATATCAAGAACTATGATTTTTGTTTCAAAATTAATGTAGCTGACTTTTTATTGTTCTATCACATTTGTGAAAACTGCAAAAGCTTTTTTCTCTGGGGAGCTGTGATATTTGAGACACTGGCAAAAAATACTGGGTTGCTAAGGTAGTAAAGACACTGCAGGTCAGAAATGTTCTCATCTATATATTTGGGTGAGGTGTGAACCTTTTAAATTGGTCATTAAATTTATAGAGTGCTAGAGTCACAGTTATTCCTATGCAGTTGGGTGTATTCCAAATATGTTAACTGTTTTGTTTATTTTAAGTGAAATTATTTCAATCTGTGTTTCTAATATACATACATACATATTATGCTATTGGAAAACTAAATAGAATGCTAATTAGAAAATAGCCCAAAATTATTTTTAAATGTCTTCTAAAGTGGGTTTACTCTATTGTCTATAGATGATTGATTTTCTAACTATGATTAGTGGAATCCAATGAATTCTATTTTTAAAATATAGTTTTAACAATTTAAAAGCTCATAGAAATAAAAGAATACACGCATGCAAATAAGTTATAGAATAGAGAGACAGTATAGCGTACTGGTAAAGACACTAGATTACTGAAGTCTGCCAGTTACAGGAATGCGACTTTGGGCAAAGTATTTAGACGCTCCATGCTTCAGTTTCTTTACCTTAAAGATGTGAAAAAAGTGTATCTACTTTCTTATCAGAGCCCTGGTAGTGCAGTGATTAACAGCTGGGCTGCTAACCAAAAGGCAGGCAGTTCAAATTCACCAGCTGCTCCTTGGAAACCCTAGGGGGCAGTTCTACTCTGTCCTATAGTGTTGCTATGAGTTGCAGTCGACTCGATGGCAACAGGTTTGGTTATTCTTTTTTAACCTCCTTATTAGTTATTGTTGTTAGGTGTCATTGAGTTGGTTTCAACTCATAGTGACTCTATGTACAACAGAACGAAACACTGCCTGGTCCTAGGCCATCCTCACAATCATTGCTGTTTGAGTCCACTGTTGCAGCCACTGTGTCAATTCATCTCACTGAGGGTCTTCCTCTTTTTTGCTGACCCTCTACCTTACCAAGCATGATGTCCTTCTCCAGGGACTGGTCCCTACTGATAACATACATGTCCAAAGTACATGAGATGAAGTCTTGCCATCCTTGCTTCTAAGAAGCATTCTGGCCGTACTTCTTCCAAGACAGATTTGTTGGTTCTTCTGGCAGTCCATGGTATATCCAATATTCTTTCCCTAACACCATAATTAAAAGGCATGAATTCTTCGTTCTTCCTTATTCATTATCTAGCTTTCAAACGCACATGAGGTGACTGAAAATACCATGGCTTGAGCATAACCCTGATACCAAAACCAGGTAAAGACACCACAAAAAAAGAAAATTACACACCAATATCCCTCATGAACATTGACGCAAAAATCTTCAACAAAATTCTAGCCAATAGAATTCAGCAACTTATCAAAAAAAAATAATGTACCATGATCAAGTGGGATTTATACCAGGTATGCAGGGATGGTTCAACATTAGAAAAACAATCAATGTAATCCATCACATTAATAAAACAAAAGACAAGAACCACATGATCTTATCAATAGATGCAGAAAAGGCATTTGACAAAGTCTAACAACAATTCATGATAAAAACTCTCAACAAAATAAGAATAGAGGGGAAATTCCTCAACACAAATAAGGGTATTTATATAAAGCCAATAGCCAACATTATCCTAAAAGGAGAGACTTTGAAAGCATTCCCCTTGAGAACGGCAACCAAACAAGGATACCCTTTATCACCACTCTTATTCAACATTGTGCTGGAGGTCCTAGCTATAGCAGTTAGGCTGGAAAAAGAAATAAAGGGCATCTAAATCAGTAAGGAAGAAGTAAAAGTATCTCTATTTGCAGATGATATGATTTTATACACAGAAAACCCCAAAGACTCCACATGAAAACTACTGGAACTAATAGAAGATTTCAGCAAAGTATCACGATACAAGATAAACATACAAAAATCATTTGGATTCCTCTACACTAACAAACAGAACTTCCAAGGGGAAATCACCAAATCAACACCATTTACAATAGCCCCCAAGAAGATAAAATACTTAGGAATAAAACTAACTAGAGACATAAAAGACCTATACAATAAAAACTACAAGACACTACTGCAAGAAACCAAGAGACCTGCATAAGTGGAAAAACAAACCTTGCTCATGGATAGGAAGACTCAATATTGTGAAAATGTCAATTCTACCCAAAGCGATCTACAAATACGATGCAATCCTGATCCAAATTCCACCGGCATTTTTTAATGGGATGGAAAAACAAATCACCAACTTCATATGGAAAGGGAAGAGGCCCTGGATAAGTAAAGCATTACTGAAGAAGAAGAGCAAAGTGGGAGGCCTCACACTACCTGATTTTAGAACCTATTATACCACTACTGTAGTGAAAACAGCCTGGTACTGGTACAACAACAAATACATAGACCAATGGAACAGAATTGAGAATCCAGACATAAATTCATCAGCCTGTGAGCAGCTGATATTTGACAAAGGCCCAAAGTCCGTTAATTGGGGAAAAGAGAGTCTCTTTAACAAATGGTGATGGCATAACTGGAAATCCATCTGCAAAAAACTGAAACAAGACCCATACCTCACACTATGCACAAAAACTAACTCAAAATGGATCAAAGACTTAAATATAAAATTGAAAACGGTAAAGCTTATGGAAGAAAAAATAGGGAAAC
>NW_004443971.1:3863062-3887452 GCF_000243295.1 Trichechus manatus latirostris
AAAAGGTTTAAACACAGAAGAAAACATTCTTTGATGTTTACATGGCTGGGGAGGGAGGGAGAGGGTTATTCACTAACTAGAAAGTAGACAAGACTTATCTTAGGTGAAGGGAAGGACAGCACACACTATAGGGGAAGTCAGCACAACTGGACTAAACCAAAGCTAAGAAGTTTCCTGAATACAACCAAACACTTCAAGGAACAGAGCAGCAGGGGCATGGGTCTGGGGACCATGCTAGGTCAATTGGCATAACAAAGTTTATTAAGAAAATGTTCTGCACCCTGCGTTGCTGAGTGGTGTCTGGGGTATTAAAAGCTAGCGAGCGGCCATCTAAGATGCATCAATTGGTCTCAACTCATGTAGAGTAAAGGAGAATGAAGAACACCAAAGACACAAGGAAAGTATTAGCCCAAGAGACAGAAAGGGCCACATAAACCAGAGATTGCATCTTCCTGAGACCAGGAGAACTAGATGGTGCCCGGCTACCACCAATGACCACCCTGACAGGGAACATAAAAGAGAGTCCCTGATGGAGCAGGAGAAAGGTAGGGTGCAGAACTCAAGTTCTAGTAAAAAGACCAGACTTAATGGTCTGAGACTGGAGGATCCACAGAAGGCATGGCTCCTGGATTCTCGGTCAAACCAGACCTAAAACCATTCCCGAGGCCAACTCTTCAGACAAAGATTAGATTGGACTGTGGGACGTAAAATGATACACGTGAAGAGTGTGCTTCTTAGCTCAAGTAGATACATGAGACTAAATGGGCAGCTCCTGTCTGGAAGTGAGATGAGAAGGCAGAGAGGGTCAGAAGCTGGTTGAATGGACACGGGAAATCGGGGGGTAAGGAGGAGTGTGCTGTCACAGTCCAGGGATGGCAATTAGGGTCACATAACTATGTATGTATAAATTTTTGTATGAGAGACTAACTTGAATTATAAACTTTCACTTAAAGTACAACAATAAAAAGTTAAATTAAAAAAAAAAAAGAAAATACCATGGCTTGGGTCAAGCCCACCTTAGTCCTCAAAGTGACATCCTTGCTTTTGAACACTTTATAAAGAGGTCTTTTGCAGCAGATTTGCCCAATATAATATGTTGTTTGATTTCTTGACTGCTGCTTCCATTGGCATTGACTGTGGATCAAGTAAAATGAAATCCATGACAACTTCACTGTTTTCTCTGTTTATCATGATGTTGCTTATTGGTCCAATTGTGAGGATTTTTGTTCTCTTTATGTTGAGGTGGGAGCCCTGGTGACGCAGTGGTTAAGAGCTCAGCTATTACCCAAAAGGTTGGCAGTTCGAATCCACCAGCCACTCCTTGGAAACCCTATGGGGCAGGTCTACTCTGTCCTATAGGGTTGCGATGAGTCGGAATTAACTCAACAGCAATGGGTTGTCTTTGTTTGTATGTTGAGGTGTAATCCATACTGAAGGCTGTAGTCTTTGATCTTCAGCAGTAAGTGCTCCAGTCTTCTTCCTTTTCAGCAGGCAAGGTTGTATCATCTGCATATCACAGGTTGTTAACGAGTCTTCCTACTGATGCCATGTTCTTCTTCATATAGTCCAGCTTTTTGGATTATTTGCTCAGCATAAAAAACAAAACAAACCCGTTGCTGTTGAGTCAATTCCAAGTCACAGCAACCCTACAGCATAATGACTGAATAAGTATGGTGAAAGGATACAACCCTGATGCACACCTTTCCTGATTTTAAACCAGGCAGTATCCCCTCCTTCTGTCTGAACAACTGTCTCTTGGTCTATGTACAGGTTCCGTATGAGCACAATTAAGTGTTCTGAAACACCTATTTTGCAATATTACCCATAATTTGTTACCATCTACACAGTCAAAGAAGTCCTGGTGGCGTAGTGGTTAAGAGCTTGACCGCTAACCAAAAGGCTAGCAGTTCAAATCTACCAGCTGCTATTTGGAAACCCTATGGGGCAGTTCCACCCTGTCCTATAGAGTCGCTATGAGTTGGAATTGACTCGACAGCAATGGGTTTGTTTTTTTTTTTTTTTTTTGTTTACACAATGAAATGCCTTTGCATAGTCAATTCTCTGCTTTCAGCTAAGATCCATCTGACATCTCAATGATATCCCTCATTCCATGTCTTCCTCTGAATCCAGTTTGAGCTTCTGGCAGTTCCCTATCGATGACTGTTTTTAAATTATCTTCAACAAAATTTTACTTGCATGTGGTATTACTGACACTGTTCAATAATTTCCGCATTCTGTTGGATCACGTTTCTTTGGAACAGACACAAATATGGATCTCTTCCAGTCAGTTGGCCAGGTAGCTGTCTTCCAAATTTCATGGCATAGATGAGTGAATGCTTCCAACATTGCATCCGTTTGTTGAAACGTCTCACTATGTATTCCATCAATTTCTGGAGCTTGTTTTTTGCCAGTGTCTTCAGTGTAGCTTGCACGCCCTCCTTGAATACCATCCGTTTTTGACCATCCACTACCTCTTAAAATGGCTGAAGGTCAACCAAATCTTTTTGGTACAGTGACTCTGTGTATTCCATCTTCTTTTGATACTGCCTGTGTCGTTCAATATTTTGCCCATAGAATCCTTCAATATTGCAACTCGAGGCTTGAATTTTTTCTTCAGTTCTTTAAGCTTGAGAAATGCAGAGCATGTTCTTCCCTTTTGGTTTTCTAACTCCAGGTCTTTACACATTTCATTACAATACTTTACTTTGTCTTTTCAAGCTGCCCTTTGAAATCTTCTATTCAGCTCTTTCACTTCATAATTTCTTCCATTTGCTTTAGCTACTCTACATTCAAGAGCAAGTTATAGCATCTCTTCTAACATCCATGTTCCGATAATTAATGGATGTTTGCAGCTGTTTCTTCTCATTTTGAGTCATGCCACATCAGCAAATGAAGGCCCCAAAAGCTTTACTCCATCCATGTCATTAAGGTTGACTCTACTTTCAGGAGGCAGCTCTTCCCCAGTCATATTTTGAGTGCCATCCAACCTGAGGGGCTCATCTTCTGGCACTATATCAAAAAATGTTCTGCTGCTATTCATAAGGTTTTCGCTGGCCAATTTTTTTAGAAGTAGATTGCCAGGTCCTTCTTCCTAGTCTGTCTTAGTGTAGAAGGGCCGCTGAAACCTGTCCACCATTGGTGACCCTGGTGGTATTTGAAATACTGATGGCAAAGTGTCCAGCATCATAGCAACATGCAAGCCACCACGTAGGACAAATTGGCAGGTAAGTGCTGGTTATTAGTTATACCACTTGTTAACATATTGAAGAATACCAGTGATTTATGTGTATTGCAATTTTCATTCATTATTGTTTGTATCTTGGACTATAGGCTCACCTGCCATTTCTGTTTTTTTGTGAAGTATCTGGAGATTGCAGAACAAGCTGTTTAATACAAGAGTTATTATTTGTAACCCTTTATCTGTGTGAATCAGAATTTTCCCCATATTATGTAATTAAAACAAAAGGCAGAAATGAGTTGGATTGAATTTTGGAACTGAAGTAAGACTAAGCAATTATCAGCAATTGTATAATGTAGCTGCTTGTGCTTTGGAGTAAGATAGTTGGGTTTATATGTAAGCTGAGATTTTCCCATCTGTGTGACCTTGGGTATATTTTTAAATTTCCTTGAAACTCAATTTCCTCATCTGTAAAAGGAAGACAGTAATAGTACCCTTTTGAAATATGTACTCTAAATGTTTTGTTCATCAAAACAGCCCCATTATTCTCCACGTTTGATGTTACTAGTAAAAATTCTAAAATAAGATTTTTGTAAGATACCACTTTATCTGCTTTAAATATTTGTTACAAATGACTTTTCATTTGAAATAAAGTCTTCAAACGTTTTAAAAGCTTGAACAACAAGCACCACGCTATTCAAATACCCTTCGTTTTCTGAATGGTCATTCTAATGACTAGGTTTTAAATACTGTCAGATTGTGCTGCCCCCTGCTGACCCAGTTTCTCCAAGATATTCTGAGTCTTCTGAGAGGTGAAAACTTACACTTTAGTTAAGTAACCCTACAGAAGGCATAAAAACTGTAATACTGCAGATGGTAAACACTGAATGTAGCTCTAAATACTATATGAAATTAATCAATACACTATGGTACAATCTGATGGTGGGGACAAATGAGCATAATAATATACTTCCACCCGGGTAATATTTAACAAATTTAGATATCCCATTCTAAATAACCATTACGCTTGTTATTGTTTAAAGTGCTGCTGACGTTTTGTGGAAAATTAGCAAAATATATAATTTTTTTGCTTAAATTAAATCTTTAGTAATTATTTCCCAGATCTTTCCCTGAAGTAATAGCAACTTGATCTTTATTTCACCACATTAGAACAACATTTGTATCATGGCTGGTTGTAATGATGTAAAATTACATTTTTCACTCTGGAAATACGAGGCTTTTTTCTTTTTTCTAATTTCACATATACAAGCAGATACATGCTGGTGATTTTTCCTCAAGAAAGCATCTCCAAATTGGCTCTTCTTTACTATTAAAACTCCCCTAGTAGTGTCTTAACACCTGGTAGTGCTAAGAGTACTTGACAAGAAATCAAAGATCAAGGAACAACTTTACCAACTGCTAGCCCTGAGACTTTGGGTAACTTACCTATTGAGAGTCTCTTTTTCTCCATTATAAAATAGAGATTCTTATTCATGGTCTGTCTAGTTTTAAGATTACAGGAGCTAACATATGATAACTGCTTTGAAAATACACAACTAGGAAACAACTTTATTTCTATAATACAATAGCATATTTGTCATTTTAGATAGATTTTCCCCATTCTAATGCTTCCTGTACACCACTACCTATGCACTCAGCATGGACGTATGGAGTAGGAAATGGAAGATGGGAGGTATGAGGAGAGAACAGGCATAGGAGAGGTCTCTTCTGTTGAATCAAGTCTTCTTTCTTGACTATTCAACCTGTTGCTTACTTTTGATTCTTTGAACTTGATGACTGTTTTGGATCAGCTTACCACACTGTCTTATCAACTTCCACGTCGTGGGAGGGAACATCAGACACTGGTAAGTCAGACTTCCATAAAATTGACTTTGATAGTACACACCCACACTGAAAAATACTTAGGGGTAGAATGGTGAAGGACCTCTGAAAATATGCTCCTCTATAACAGCAAAAAGAACATTGGCAAAAAATGTAAAAAAATCAACCTTTTCAGAAGAAAACCAAAGACTCAAAGAAGAAACTAGTCTACAGGACTAACAGTCTACATGAACCACAGCCTCACCTACCTTGAGACCAGAGGAAACAGATGGTGCCTGGCTACCACTACCAATGGTTCCGACCAGGGACACAATAGTTTGTTCCAGATAGAATGGGAGAAAAATGTAGAACATAACTCAAATTCCTAAAAAAAGGCCATACTTACTGGACTGGTAGAGATTGGAGGAACCCCCGAGACTACTGCCCTGGTATAACCCTTAAGCTTGGAACTCAAACAACTCCCAGTGGTCACCTATCAGCCAAAGACAGAGTGGCTCATAAAATAAATAATATCACCTGTGAGTACTGTGCTCCTCTAAACAATCATCTAAATGAGATCTAAAAGTCAACATTTACCCTAGAGCAAAGATGAGAAGGTAAGGGGGGGATAAGGAAGCTAGATTAATGGAAACAGAACAATCAGAATGGAAACACTGCGAACGCTGACACATTCTGAGAAGTGTAACCAATGCCACTGAATAATACGTATAGAAATTGTTAAATGAGAACCTGATTTGCTATGTAAATTTTCTCCAAAAACACAATTAAGTATTCTGTTTTTTTTTTTAAAAAAAAATCAGCCTTTTCAGAACTCTAGAAATTAACCAAAGGCTTACAACAATCTGAGGAATGTCTATTCAAGAAAAATGGATGAATATCAAGAATAACAACAAGCTCTGTGGCATTTTAAATTTATCTCATTCCCATCCTCCTCTCCCCAGTTCCACAGCAGCTTTGCAAACCAACAGCCTCACAACTATCGTAGCTGTGAACAGCAGCAGCCTAGGAGACACTAAAAGGAGAAGAATGAGTGTACACCTCCCCAAAAGCCCTATCCCCATAAAAATGTCATTATTTGACTTTTCTGACTGTACCCTAAAAAGATCTATTCTCAGGATTTGTCTTTGACATGATTCAGAGCTAACTCTGTGTGAACAGAACAGCTATATCCTTAGGGAATTTATTAGAAACAATCATTAGAAATTGTTTAATATTACAGCTGTCTGAGGCAGCAATATCAGTTGAGGCTAACAGGAAACTGATAAAAAAAACTTCAGATTTGAGGAATGAGATATACATAGGAGGCTTTGAAAAGCTATGATATATTCCTAGGCATCAAGAAGGCCATGCACATGTGCAAGGCTATGAACATGCCAAGGAAAACCCGAGCAGGTCCTAGTCTCTCACTTTTGGCTGACCTTGAGACTGCACACAGGAAGTGAGAGTTAAGGCACAGTTGTAAACTGGCTTCTGGAGCACTAAAGGCACACCCAAACACACACAGAGCCCTTCAGCAAAGGCTGGGAGACTTGTTGGTTCAAGGCATTTAAGGAAATCTCTGTCCAATCATTAGCTGACCACTGATCTAACTGAAAAGAGAATTCAGTGGCTGCATATGACAAAGAATACAGACTTTATAGAATTAATGCAGGAAATTCACTAAATAAACAAAGAGGAATAATAACAAATAGCAACAACAAAAAACACTGGGGAAAGAGGATTTGATTTCCAGAGCTGCTACATTATAATATTTAAAATGTTCAACTTTCAACAAAAAATTATGAGACATGCAAAGAAACAGTAAATATAGCTCACACAGTGGGTTGGGAGGAGGGACAGTCACTAGAAACTGCCCTGAGGAATCCCAGATATTGGGCTTCTTAGATAAGACTTTAAATCAGCTATTTAAACATGCCCAAAGAACCAAAGGAAACCATGGTCTAAAATCTTAAAGGACAGTATGAGAACAATGTCTCACCACATAGAAAATAACCATAAAGAGAAATTATCAAAACAAACAAACAATAACAAACAGAAATTCTGGAATTGAAAAGTATAACTGAAATGAGAAATTCAACAGAGGGGATCAGCAGCAGATTTGAATTGGCAGAAGAAATAATCAGTGAATCTGAAGACAGGTCAATTGTGATTATCCAGTCTGAGAACCAGAAAGAAAAAGATGAAGAAAATAAAGAGAGCCTTAGAGACCTGCCATACATTGTCAAGCATACCAACATATGTATAGAGTCTCAGAAGAGAGAAGAGAGAGAAAAAGGGGCATAAAGTACATTTGATGGACAAAATGTCCCCAAATTTGATGGAAGACATTAATGTACACATTCAAGAAGCTCAACGAACTCCAAGTAGGATAAACTAAAAGATATCCATACCCAGATACATATAGTCAAACTGTAGGAAGCTAAAGACAAAGAATCTTGAAAGTAGCAAGAGAAAAACAACCCATCATATACAAAGGGTCCTCAATAAGATGAACAGCTGATTTCACATCAGAAATCATGAAGGCCAGGAGGAAGTGAGACAACATATTCAAAGTACTGGAAAAAAAAAAAAAGACTGTCAACCAAGAATTCTATATCCAGCAAAACTATCCTTCAAAAATGATAAATAAGACATTCTCATGTAAATAAAACAATGAGAGAATTTTCCACTAACAGATCTACCCTATGAGAAACATCAGAGGCTGAAATGAAAGGACATTAGAGAATAACTTGAATTCACACAAAGAAACAAAGAATACCAGTAAAGATAATTACATAGGTAAATATATAAGACAGTATAAAATGCATTTTTTTTTTGTAGTTTGTGGTAGGTTGAATAATGGCTCCCCAAAGATGTTCACATCCTATCCTCAGTACCTGTGAATGTTACCACCTGTCTGTCAGTTTGTCATATTATGGTGGCTTGTGTGTTGCTGTGATGCTGGAAGATTTGCCACTGATATTTCCAATGGAGTCACCCACAGTGGGCAGGTTTTAGCAAAGCTTCTAGACCACGATAGACTAGGAAGAAAGGCCTGGTGATCTACCAAAAAAGCGAAACCCACTGCCATCGAGTAGATTCTAATTCACAGTGACCCTGTAGGACAGGCCTCCTAATTCCTTAAACATTTATTACTGCTTCAGTGCTAGGATATTTTTCCATGTTTGATCTAGCTTTCTTTACAGTTAACTGCAGCAGGAAGATTAATCCTACCTACCCTACTCCACCATTACTGGTCACAATTGCTGTTATAATTTAGAAGCAATACCCTTAAATCTCCCATGAAATATAAATGTGCAAAACAGCCTAATGTTGACAGTTTTAGGATTTGTAAATTCAAAAGAAATTAAAGTCCAGGAGGGGATCTGATAGGTTTGCAATACGCCCATAGCGGAATTGCAAAACGTACAATTATACTGTTGTTCTTATTAGATGCCCTCCAGTAGGTTCTGACTCATAGTGACCCTATGTACAACAGAATGAAATCCCACCCAGTCCTGTGCCATCCTCACAATCGTTATGCTTGAGCCCACTGTTGCAGCCACTGTGTCAATCCATCTAGTTGAGGGTTTTCCTCTTTTTTGCTGACCTTCTACTTTAACAAGCATGACGTCCTTCTCCAGGGACTGGTCCCTTCGATAACATGTCCGGAATATAGGAGAAGTCTCGCCATCCTTGTCTCTAATGAGCATTCTGGCTGTTCCTGCTCCGAGACAGACCTGTTTGTTTTTCTGGCAGTCTAGGGTATATTTAATATTCTTCACCAACACCATAATTCAAAGGCATCAATTCTTCTTTGGTCTTTATTCATTGTCCAGCTTTCACATGCATATGAGGCAACTGAAAACATGATGGCTTGGGTCAGGCACACCTTAGTCCTCAAAGTAAAATCTTTGCTTTTTAAAACTTTGAAGAGCTCTTTTGCAGCAGATTTGCCCAATGCAATGCATCATCTGATTTCTTGACTGCTGCTTCCATGGGTGTCGATTGTGCATCCAAGTAAAATGAAGTTCTTGAAAACTTCAATATGTTTTCAATTTATCATGATGTTGCTTATCGGTCCATTTGTGAGGGTTTCTGTTTTCTTTATGTTGAGGTGTAATCCATACTGAAGGCTGTAGGCTTTGATCTTAAACAGTAAATGCTTCAAGTCCTCTTTACTTTCAGCAAGCAAGGCTGTGTCATCTGCATAACGCAGGTTGTTAATGAGCCTTCCTCCAATCCTGATGCCCTGTTCTTCTTCATATAATCCAGCTTCTTAGATTATTTGCTCAGCATACAGATTGAGTAAGTATGGTGAAAGGATACAACCCTGATGCTCACCTTTCCTGACTTTAAACCATGAAGTATCCCCTTGTTCTGTCCAAACAACTGCCTCTTGTACAGGTTCCTCATGAGCACAATTAAGTGTTCTGGAATTTCCATTCTTCACAATGCTATCCATACTTTGTTATGATCCACACAGTCAAATGCCCTTGCGTAGTCAATAAAGCACAGGTAAACGTATTTCTGGTATTTTCTTTCAGCCATGATCCATCTGACATTAGCAATGATATCCATTGTTCCATGTCTTCTTCTGAATCCAGCTTGAATTTCTGCCAGTTCCCTGTCAAAGTACTGTTGCAGCTGCCTTTGAATGATCTCTAGCAAAATTTTACTTGTGTGTGATATTAATGATATTGTTTGATAATTTCCACATTCTGTTGGATCACCTTTCTTTGGAATGGGTACAAATATAGATCTCTTCCAGTTGGTTGGACAGGTAGCTGTCTTCCAAACTTCTCGGCAGAGACAAGTGAGCACTTCCAATACTGCATCCATTTGTTCAAAGATCTCAATTGGTATTCTGTCAACTCCTGGAGCCCTGTTTTTCGCCAATGCCTTCAGTGCAGCTTGGACCTCTTCCTTCAGTACCATTGGCTCTTGATCATATGCTACCTCATGAAATGGTTGAATGTCGACCAATTCTTTTTGGTAGCATGACTCTGTGTATTCCTTCCATCTTCTTTTGATGCTTCCTGCGTCATTCAATATTTTCCCACATAGAATCCTTCAGTATTGTAACTCGAGGCTTGAATTTTTTCTTCAGTTCTTTCAGCTTGAGAAATGCTGAGTGTGTTCCTCTCTTTTGGTTTTCCATCTCCAGTTCTTTGCACATGTCATTATAATACTTTACTCTGTCTTCTCAAGCTGCCCTTTGAAATCTTCTTTTCAGCTCTTTTACTTCATCATTTCTTCCTTTCGCTTTAGCCACTCTACGTTCAAGAGCACATTTCAGAGTCTCTCCTGACATCCATTTTGGTCTTTTCTATCTTTCATGTATTTTTGATGACCTCTTGCTTTCTTCATGCATGATGTCCTTGATGTCATTCCACAACTCATCTGGTCTTTGGTCGTTAGTGTTCAACGCATCAAATCTATTCTTGAGATGGTCTTTAAATTCAGGTGGGATATACTCAAGCTTGTACTTTGGTTCTCGTGCACTTGTATGAATTTTATTCAACTTCAACTTGAACTTTCATACAAGCAATTGATGGTCTGTTCTACAGTCAGCCCCTGGCCTTGTCTGACTGATGATATTGAGCTCTTCCATTGTCTCCTTCCACAGATGTAGCTGGTTTGATTTGTGTGTATTCCATATGGCCAGGTCCACGTGTGTACTCACCGTTTGTTGTTGAAAAAAAGTATCTGCAATGAAGAAGTTATTGGTCTTGCAAAATTCTATGATGCGATCTCCAGCATCGTTTCTACCACCAAGGCCACATTTTCCAGCGACTAATCCTTCTTCTTTGTTTCCAACTTTCAAATTCCAGTCACCAGTATTTATCAATGTATCTTGATTGCATGTTTGATCGATTTCAGACTGCAGAAGTTGGTAAAAAATCTTCAGTTTCTTCATCTTTGGACTTAGTGGTTGGTGTGTAAATTGAATAATAGTCCTATTAACTGGTCTTCCTGTGGCATACGGATATTATCTTCTCAATCACTGACAGCACTGTACTTCAGGGTAGATCTTGAAATGTTCTTTTTGATGATGAATGCGACACCACTCCTCTTCAGTTTGTCATTCCCGGCACAGTAGAACATATGATTGTCTGATTCAATTCCAATTCTCCTAGATTCCTACTAAAATTAAATTAAAGGTACTTTACAATTATACTTGACCTTTAAACAATGTTTGCTAAGTTTTCAAAAAAAAGATATATTTACCAGATAAACATTGACAATATTATTCATAAAATTAATCATGATATTAATAATGAGATGATTCTAGAATTAGATGTAATAGGTATGGCCTTCATTCAGAAACTGATTACCTTTTAGCACTTAGCACTAATCTTATCTTTAATAGGATATTGTAATATTTTAAAATTCTGTCATCAAGGCAAAGTATGAAGAATCCAATGAAGTTTCACAGAACATAAGGGAAACTTTATACATGGGTCTACTAAAGTTTGAAATATCTTAATACATTAGTTTAAGCCAAATATGTACATCAAGGTGACAGGCAAATGATTGTATGTAACAAACCTTGTTAATCTAATTACAGTAACCAATAGGTACTTGTTCAACTTGTTAGCTACAGGAGCTAGCCATTACTGGCATGACAGCCAAGATCCTGGATGAAAGAGCATGAAGGAGTAAAGAGGAATTAAATGGAAAAATAACTTTGTCACTTTCTTGGTGTTTTTCCCTTCAGTTCCCTTAGGTTATTTCTACTTTATTTCTTTTCTATTTCCATCAGGAAGACTGTTCAAGAGGGATATTTTTCCTGTGTCTTAGTTACCTAGTGCTGGTGTAACAAAAGATACCACAAATAGGTTGCTTTAAAGAAACAGAAATGTATTGCCACACAGTTTGGGCTAGAAGTCCAAATCAGGGAGGGCATCAGCTCTAAGGGAGGGTCCTTCTTTATCAGTAGCCTTGGGAGTTCTTTGGTGTTCTTTGGTGTCTGTCTTCCCCTAGTGTGCATGTGTCTGGGTTTGTCCTTGCCTTTTTATAACTCAGAAGTGATTAGGTTTAGGAACCACCCTACTCTGGTACGATCTGATTAACATAACAAAAGAAAGTCTGTGTTTCCCAAAAGGGTTGTGTTTACAGGTACAGGGACATAACTTTCGCCAGACACAATTAAATCCATAACACTTGGTTAAAACCTGTATGTTTGAAGACTCATCTTGTCCCTAACCTGCTGAACTGTATTTCAGTTGTCTCTTGGGTACTTGCACATAGTCTTCCTATTGGCACTTCAGGGTCTTAAAAACAAAACCAAACTCATCATCTCACTGAAACCGAGTAAGTTTTGATTCCCTTTCAGTTACTAGCATCACTATACTCTCAAGCATCTGTGTGAATCCTTTTGGGCTCCTCCCTTTTCCTTGACCACTCCATCCACTTACAAAACTCCTTAACTTCTACCTCCATTATGTCACTTGGACCCATCTTCTATTTTTTATCCTCATTGCTACACAATGATTTAAGCTTGTGTTGCTTCTCATTTGACAATACCTCCTAACTAGTCTCTCTCCAATTTCTACTTTCACAGTGCTGTTATAATATTGTTAACATGGAACTCTGATCATGGCATTGGCCTATTATTCCCTGGCAATGCCTGGCCTCCCACTCATGGCCACCTATCAAAATCCAACTCATCCTCTAAGATCTAGCTCAAGGGCTATCACTTTTCAAGTCTTCCTTGATTTCCTCGGATAGAAATAATACCACCACTTTATTATATCCTTCTTTTGTTACTTAACATTTTAAACTGCGATAGAATTATTATATTATTCTTCTACTAATTTAAAAGATTATCAAAGACCATGATTTACTTATCTCTATTTTTCCAATATTTCAATTACTCAGTTCTTTGTTCATTAAACTTTTAAGGAATAAACGATATTAGGGCTGCTTAATCTGATCTGCTGATTTTAACTTCCTTACAAAAAATCTCAAGTAGCAACAAAGGTTCTATCTTGTCATTTTCTATGTAAGAACTTTCTCTGCCTAATCTCAGATGCAAGTAACCTGAGACAAATGCTAAGATAACAGATACAAAATTTAGACACAGATGTGCAAATAAACAAGAGTAGAAATAATCAGATGAGAATAAGATCTCTCTTGGGCTGGGATCTCAGGGATAAACAACCAGACAGTTGTCCAGAAAGTCAAAATTACCACCCAATCCTAGGATTCCTACAAATCTTTTTCCTTCTTCCTTTTTCCAAGGAAGAAGGCAAAAATATTTCAGAAAACACAGAAGGCTTTGATCTGTCTTAACAGTCCACTTGGGTATGCAACAGTGAATACATTAATAGTTTATGGAAGGCAAGAGAAATACTGAATAAGTACACTGGACACCACAATCAGGCTGACTGTTACTGGTACCACTATGAGGTAACTCCAGCTTCCCATTTATGTTTAGGTATTTCCTGGTGTGTTCAGTTATCAAATGAAATAAACCCATTTGCTATACAATTTCTGTTATTCATTTCTTGTCATATTCTCAATATATATGAAGAACAAGATATGAATCTGATGACATCTCCAAGGGTATAGGCTTAAGGTTTACTGTCACAGCATCTATGGGAATGTTGTTGTTGTTAGTTGCCATCATGTTGATTCTGACTCATAGTGACCCCATGTGTTACATAAAAGAACTGCTCCATAGGATTTTTTTGGCTGTAGTATTTACAGAAGCAGATTGCCAGACCTATCTTCCAAGGTACCCCTGGGTGGGTTTGAACTGCCAACCTTTAGGTCAGCAGGCAAGCGCAAACTGTTTGTGCCACCTAGGGACCTACTACAGGAATAATAAGAGTTAAAGAATGTATATCCTAGTGAAACAGAACAAAAATAGCCATTGTCTCCCAAACTAGGTCTGACTTTCCAGAGAACCTGGATGTGGGCAACTGCTAAGATGATTCACCAAAAATATTTGTCCACTTTTAGAAATTTCTCCCCTTAGAAGGGGGTATAACTGTAACATTAGGACAAGGATATACTAGGGCTGTATGTACCTTAATTAAAAGAAGTTACCACCTTTTCAACCACCTATCCTCCTATTGGCTCATAGGAAGGTCCTCTGACCACTGTGATTCCTACTCTTCTGAATAAAGATACTAATAATGTTATAAAAAATTCAGAGAATAGTATTATATATTTAAAAGATTGATATAAGCTGCTAGCAGTCAGAGCATGGGAGTGAAGTCAGATTTAGTGGGGTTTAAGACTGATCAAGGAATAGGTAAGAGGTATCAAAAACAAACAAAAACCCAAACCCATTGCCACTGAGTTGATTCCAACTCATAGCTACCCTATAGGGCAGAGCAGAACTGCCCCACGGGGTTTCCAAGGCTGTGAATCTTCACAGAAGCAGACTGCCATATCTTTCTCCCACGAAGCGGCTGTAGGGTTCAAACCACCAACCTTTTAGTTAGTCGCCAAGCACTTAACCACCGTGCCAGCAGGACTCCTGGTAAGAGGTACACCAAACCTGTTGCTGTCAAGTTGATTCCGACTCATAGCAACCCTATAGAACAGAGTAAAACTGTCCCATAGGGTTTCCAAGAAGTGGCTGGTGGATTTGAACTGCTGACATTTTGGTTAGCAGCCATACCTCTTAACCACTGCGCCCTTAGATCTAAAACAGTGGGCAAGATTCAAGATGGCTGGATTCAAGGCAGCTACCCTAGAATCCAGAAGAGGGGCTAGGGACCTGTCAGTACCAAGGACAGTTACACTGCTGAAAGAGTTTCTCTCAGTCCTTTATCCCAGAAGGTCAAAATTATACCTAGGTATGATATTCTGAAGTTTATAGCTGACGGCCATTTTATACACTACTAGAAAAGGAAATACCCCTTAATTAATTGTGACATATAGTTTGGCCACATCTGTATTAGTGGTCAATATAAGTTTGCTGCTATCGCTATTATCAGCATAAGCATATCATAATCGTCATCATCTTTGATCTCACTGAGGGATTCTCAAGGGGTCATTCATTTACAAAAACTAAGAAATCCAAGCAGGATAAGGGCATCCTCATAAAAGAGCGGCACATCGATGGTGTCAGAGCCTCAGCAAGATGAGGAGGGTGTCCACGCTGGGGGCAAAAGGAGGAGAGGAAGTGATGACTCAGTGTAGATGGGCACCGTCTGGATGGGCAGCCTGGTATGGGAATTCAGAGCCTGTGCAAGGGGAGGAGAGTGTCCATGTGGGGCTGGTGTGGGGAGACTGGGATGGGCTGTCAGAGGCCAAGCATGAAGAGGACTTCCATGCAGGAGGAACTGAGACAGGGAGTCGGAGCTTGAGTTTGAAGAGGAGGGTGTCTGTGAGGAGATGGTGGACAGATGGAACACTGGCTACATACAGAGGGACTGAGCATGTACGTTAATACATTAAGGATAATAAGAACCAGTCTTCTCACTATCAAAGAAGGCAGTTACACATGTAAAAAGGGAGAAAATTAGAATGACCCTTGTCGTGCTGGATTGGAACCGGCAGTCTCAGCGTGAATGGATGGCTTTTAGTACATAGATAGGTAAATATGTGTATGTATGCGTATGTACATATACATCTATATTGTAACAGAATAGCAATACTTAAAAATAGTATAAATATTTCATAAGTCTTCATTCTGTAAAAAAGTGGTATAAGACACGAAAGATACTTAGTATGGCCATATATCATACTAGTGTAAAATTAACACTTCAAAATTACACTTTTTCTTTCATATTTTATAACATGTTGTACTTCTCTATTAATAAGATTATCCATACAAACAGGAGAAATATTTTTAAAAAGTTATCCATGTAGTATGTTAGTAGGGATAAAATGGATTCTGAAAATAATGAACTATGAATTCCCATCAAAAGGAAACCAAACTGAACTATTCTTATGGAAGCAAAGGTGGTAGCAGCATTGGTGATGCTGTAGTAACAGAAGTAGGGGTGATGACGATGATAATAGCACAGCCAATATTTACTGAGTGCTTACTAACCACGTAACACAAATTGCAATCATGAAAGTAATAGGACAATGATGATTTCAGTTGAAATTTATAAGAACCTTGAGTTTCAAATTTCCTTTCTTAAACTTTAAAATGGTAATAAAAATTCTCTTATGCCACAAAACAGACCATTTGAAGATTACTTCTGATATAAATTTTGAGTGTTATGAATAACTTACTGACAAATGAAATGGCAAAATTTGATTTATATGTTCACTAAAATATGAATAGAGAAACACTTGTGAGAGTCTTAATCCAAATTCATAGTGAATTCTCTAGTACCTGAGTTATTTCATACAACGTTATTACTGTTGTTTTTGTATATATCCTCATAGAGCACTCAAAGTAGGCCCCAGGAAACATCTATAGAAGTAGCAGTGCTCTTCATTTCACTTCATCACGGTGTGTACTATTTTGGAACAAAACTTTTAATGCTATCTTCATTCCCTATGTCATTTTACCATGTGAATTTCAGGATAGTCCAAGTAGGGCTCCACTACAAAGATAGCCTTCAGGACTGTTAACGGGTCGCTTGGCATATTTTGACAGACTTGTGCTTCTAACAATGTAGCCTAGGAAACGCTGGATTTGTGAATTCCTAAATTCAGTTCTCATGTCTTTTGTGCCACAATAAACTTTGCTTAAATAAACTGAACTAAAAAAAAAAAACCTAACCCATATTATTCAAGGTTATATATAATGAACACTGGTTAAAAAAAAAAATTCTTATGGCTATAATGGCTTTAATTCCTTTTAAAATGTTTTACATCTTCTGCTTTCAAAATACACCAAGCTTTGATGAAACAAAGAGATAATTTTTATATTTTACAATACATCTGAAATAGAAAGTTTTCCAAGAAGCCAAAGGCCATGAAAGCGGTAATTTAACAGTTACTAGTAGTGGTTAGGAAACCCTGGTGGTTTAGTGGTTAAGAGTTTGGCTGCTAACCAAAAGGTCAGCAGTCTGAATCCACCAGCTGCTCCCTGGAAACTCTATGGGGCAGTTCTACTCTGTCCTATAGGGTCGCTATGAGTCAGAATCGACTCCACAGCAATGGATTGTTTTGGTAGTGTGCACAGCTATTTCTTCCCATGTAGACCTATTTCAAATGAATAATAAAAAAGAAACCCAATTCCCAACACAAGTATTTTAGATGAAAATGATTGTATTAGAGGTGGTTTTTAATACTTAACTGGTTGCAATTTCAGCAGATAGTTTTGGGAAAATATTTTAAACCAGTAACAAACCTTATAATAGAGTTTTCTGAATGATATGATAGGTTTCATGCTAAACCTTATGTTCAGAGCCAACAGTAGTTTCAGAATTTGGCAATGTCTCGTTTTAGTCCTTACGGCTATCCAGGAAAGAATGGTGAAGACTGAGATGGGCGAGAAGACAGATGCTATAGGACAATGGCAATCAACGTGGTTTCAGCATTAGATTCATGTGTAAAACATTTTAAAGATACACATACTCAGGTTTCCACTCTCTTAAATTTTGGATTCAACAGGTCTAAGTGGGGGTATGGGCATCTTTATTTTAAAAACTCCCCAAGTCATTCTAGTGTAATCAGGATTGGAAACCAGTCTTCAGCACTTAGCTCGCAGCCAATCAGGCATATCAGGAAGACACTAATTGTGACGTGAAACGCAGAACTCAAGGTTCCTAAAGCAGTGTGCAGAAATCTGCCTACGTCTGATGTATTATCAAATTGGTTAAAACACGAATTCACTTATGGTGTGTCCAATCATAAAAGCTCGAGTTAATTTTATTTCACATTTAGTAAATTCAAATAAACATTTTATTAGACATTAGTTGGTTATCTCCCTACTATCCATTCACCACTTCCTTCCTTCCTAAACTTACTCCTTTCCATCTCTTATCTAATGTGGTTTGGGAGGTAACCTATCATCCAGATCCAAGGCTTAAATTAATCAGTGACAGCCATCCCTGTAGCCTCAGTGACTGGTGCTGGGATGGGCAGTAACCCAACAAGACACGAGGAACTTCAAGAGGACCACTATGTGAAACCTGATTATGAGGTTGACTTATGGAAGGCAAGGTTGGCGGGGGGTGGTACCGGGCAGTAGAAAGAGAGAAACCAGGAGCATGATGATATTCTTTGAGTCACTGGATCAAGCCATGTCTGAAGAAAGGCTTGTCTGGATCTTCTAGCTGTCTGAGCAAAAAAACTCCCCGTATTGTTTAAGCCATTTTGAGTTGGATTTCACTTGAAACTGACAGAATCTTAACTGATGCAAATATTTACTCAATACAATCTCTGGCTCTTTATGGGTAAACCACCAACCAGTTGTCCTCAAGTTGATTCTGACTCATGGTGATCCCATGTGTGTAAGGGTAGAACTTTGCTCCATAGGGTTTTCAATGGCTGATGTTTTGGAAATAGGTCATCAGGCCTTTCTTCCAAGGCATTTCTGGATGGTAGAACTCACTCTGAGAAATTCTGCTTTTTAAACTGCAGAAGAGAGGAGAGGGTTTCATAGTGAATCTATTTCAGAATATACAGCTTTTAATTTTGCATTTTAAATATTGAGTTATTTGAGTGTCATTTCTAATATACATGTAAAAATATGTAACAAATAAATTCAAAGGTTAAAAACAAAGCCTGAGTTCTTATTAAAAGAAGATGAACACAGATTGCAGTGTTGTTATGGATTGAATTGTGCCCCCCTCCCTATAAATTGTGCCCCTGTACCTGTAAATAGATCCCGTTTGGAAATAGGGTTTGTTATGTTAATTAGGATATACCTGAGTAGGGTGGGCTCTAAATCTAATCACTTCTGAATTACAAAAAGAGCACAACAGACACAGAAACACACACGGGGGAGACGGATGCCATGTGGGGATCACTACAAGCCAAGAAATGCCAAGGAACCAAGGAACATCCAGGGCTCCCAACAAGGAAGGAATTGACATGGCCAAGACCCTGATTTGGACTTTCAGCACCCAGAACTGTAAGAAAATAAATTTCTGTTTTTTAAAGCCACCTACTTGTGGTATTTGTGTTACAGAAGCAATAGGTAACTAAAACAAGTGCAGAAAGGAAGAACTTTTGACTGTTTTTACAGTATAAGATAGCTGTTTACTAGTAAGTAAACTACATATATGAATCTACCTTGAAAATAATTAATGGTTATATATCGAGTCTAATAATCATATTTTAAATATGAAATATTGTATACTTGGAAAAAGGAGAAATTTAAAGGAGAAATCATTCATTTTATGTACATTCTTCCAAAAAGGTATGTTTATGTTAAGAGCATAAATACGGACTCCATCAGACTTGAAGCCTGCTACCAAATCCCTGGTGCTAAAGCGACAGCGAACACTGTTGCTTGTCCACTCAACAGCCATTCTTAACCTCCTTACTTCTTGCTGGAAGAGCTCTCCTCTTCCAGGCACTTGGATCTCCAGTCTCTCTTGCAGAGACCATAGGCATGTGACCAAATCCTAGCCGATGAAATCTAAGAGGAAGTCTGCTGAGAGCCTTTTCTGTAGCCATCACCAACATAGCCACACTTCAAGTGTCTCCTCCTCTGCCAGATTCCTCAATGGAAGGTCTCCTGATCAACTCCTCATCTCTAGACTGCTAGAGCCACTGTTGTGGAAATGAAGGTGATGACGGAAGATATTTTATTATCCAATGGAAATAAAGTCTAAGTCGTATTTAAGTTCTCCTAGAATCTTTAGTGCTTTTGTAATATTAAGCCTTAGTCCAACTCCCAAACAATGTCCAAACACTGACTTATGAATGACTTTGGGAACATAATGTGTTTATTAGGTTGAGGACTACCTATGAAAACACACTTTCTCCTCTTTCCCACTTCAACGTTCAAACTTCTACTCTGAGAACTCCATTCATTAAGGAGCATAACATCATCAAATGCTTCCACTTTTATATATGTAACCAACATAATTTAGTACACTATTATAAACTGATTTGAGCTATGAGATTTTAGGATTATTAGAATTAATACATTCCATAATACATTCTAGGGTATAAAATCATAAAAGATTCAGAAGGAAATGATGGGAAACATCAAATAACTGTAAGTTCCAGAAGGACCAAGATTTAAAAATAAGTGGCACAGAGCAATAAAGAGGGAATCTAGCACTTTTTCATGAAATTATTTTGGTCATGATATATTAGACAATCCACAGCTTGAGCATTACCCACATGTGACATTTTTAAGTAAACAGAATTTTATTTTCAGTAGCATACCAGTGTTGGAAATAAAAGAGCACTTTTAGCTTTCATTTCTGGATCTAGCTTACATCGTATTTTTTGTCCTAAAAATCACTAATCTTAACGTTTTTGGAATTCTGTGAGTTTTCACATCTAACAAAAACAAATTACATGGGAGCAGAAAAATGTTCATACTTTAAACTTGGCTTTATCAACATTCCTAGACAAACTTCGTATTAGAAGATGTAATGATAAAGTGTAACCTGTTCCTGTTGAGTCAATTCCAACTCATGGTGACCCCATCTGTTACAGAAGAGAACTGTGTGATAGGTTTTCTTCGCTGTAATCTTTATGGAAATAGACTGCCAGGTCCTTCTTCTGTGGTGCTGCTGGCTGGGTTCGAACCGCCAACCTTTAGGTTAGTAGTTGATTGCAAACTGCTCACACCAAGCAGGCAGCTAAAAACACAGACTGTGGAGACAGATGGATTTAAATCCCTCCTCTGTTATTTACTGCATGACCCTGGACAATTCAGTTAACATTTCTGCATCTGTTTTCTCAGGTATAAACTGAGGATACTAGTACCTACCTCAGGATAATTGTGAGGATTAAATGTGTTAATGTACATCAAGTGTTTAAAATTCTACCCAACACATGGAACCACTATATAAAAGTGGAGGAAAGCAAGTAAATGTAACTTTTACTTCTACCGTGTAACTTTTCTCAGAAATCATAAGTTAAAAAATAATTTTAACTAAAATCAAACCCTACTTACGACTGACAATGTCTCAGTATAGCACAAATGCCCAGATTTAAATTTTAAAATCTAAAAAATCTCAGATTTCTAAGGTTAACACTGGGCGTTTACTGTGAACTGCGTCAGTCACAGTTCAGTAAAAAAAGAGAAATCACCTTAAGTATTTTAAGAAAAAAAAGATTTAATTAAGGAACTCAGATGCTTATAAAATTGCTGGAAGGCTGAAGGAGTGAGGTCTAGGCTGCGTTTCCAGGGATGACTTCCAGAACACTGAGAAACCGATCCACCAAAGGAGCTACTACCACCCTTGTCAAAAAGGGGAGGCGGGGAGGAAACTTCTGAGTTAAACAACATGTTTGATCTGGGATCAGGAAGTCCTCATTGCTATTGCAATGACATGTTAATACCCAGAAAGTTGGGAACTAGCTATTATATTAGAATGTTTACTGTGGGCGAGGAATCTCTCTCCTTGAACTTCCCTGCCTGAAGCACAGCAGGAAGATGGTGTTTGCCTCACTTCCACCTTGCAAATCTTGATGAACTCATAACATTGGTGGAACCTGATTAACATTCAGAATTCTAGGGAATCTGGGAAATATACTCCTCTGGAAGTACAGGAAAGACACTACAAAGGGTTGGGAATATTTGCAGATTGCCAAGCAATAAAATATAATCCCTTTGGATAGTCAAAGTCACTGAATAGTTTTCTCATCTGTAAAATGGGGATAAACAATATCTATTTCATAATGCTGTGACGAGGATTTAAGGAGATAATACATATAAAACACTTACTATAGTGAAATAAATTTGCCTTCCATTTTGTAGCCTTAGCTTTGCTGTTTTCTATCCTCGTAGCTGAGAAGTCTGATGCCATGCTGATCTTTACTCCTTTGTGTTACCTGGTTTTCTTCTCTGGGACCTTTTAGGATTTTTCTCCTTACTCCCTGTGTTATGAAATTTCACAATGACGTGCCTAGGTGTGAACTTTTTCATTTATTGTTTAGGTCTTTTATTTGAAGACTCAAGCCCTTCAGCTTTGGCAAATTTTCTTGTATTTTTAATATAATTTCCTTCCTTCTGTTTTCTTATTCTTTATGGAATATCTTAGTATACGTTAGATTCTCCTCGACTGTCCAAGTCTCTAATCATTTTTTTTTTGTTTTTTGTCTTTCCATCTGTCTGCCCTTTTTTTTTTTTTTTCTATTTTCTGGAGTCTTTTTTTTTTCCACCTCTATCTTCTAAACAAGGGGTCAGCAAACTTTTTCTGTAAAGGAACCAGCAGTAACAATTTTTGGCTTCATGGGCCATCTGATCTTTGTCATAACTAATTACTGTGCTTTTGTAGCACAAAAGTAGGCATAGACAGTATGTAAACAAATGAATGTGGCTGTGTTCCAATAAAATTTTATTTTCAAAAAATATATACACTGGATTAAGCACAAGTACATTTACTCTGCTCTTTTCCAGGCTGCTATGTTCCTCTGACTTTGAAACTTGAAAAACACAATGTGAGAAATTTTTTACTTATGGACTAGTGTCTAATTAAGATTACTACAAAATTAGAACATTAAATTCATTCACACATGAATAACACCAAATGACAGTAGTTAATATTTATTAAGTTCTTACTCTGTGCCAGATTATGTTCTAAGTACTTTACATGGATGAACTCCTTTATTCCTCACAAAAATTTTATGAGGCAGCTATTATTACTACTCTTTTTACAGACGGGAAGAATGAGGCACAGAAAGGTTGAGTATTCACCCAAGGCCACACAGGAAGGGGTAGGAGGCCAAGATGATAATCTAGGCTATGACTACAGAGTCTGCACTCCTAACCTCTGGGCTCCTCTAACCCTCCTAAATGCAAATATAAGCTTGGTCTTGAAAGTCTTAATATTTGGGGCATTAAAATTTTAGATTTCCACTTATTAATTCTTTAATCTTTTGTGACAATCACAAACAAGTTGGTATACATAAATCATTTTTATAACTTGGACACAGCTTAAGGGACAATGGCAGCTTTCACTTCAGGGAGAAATATACAGGTAGTCCCTGACTTACGACGTATTCGAGTTATGACAAACTGCACTTATGACCATCCATTTTTTCTAATAGGCAGATTCAGGAAGCAGTGAGATGTTACCACAAAATATATGAAGAAAAGGGCCACACAGACAACTTCCACTAATTTTCTGAGTAGAAATGCCATCCCCATTCCCTGGGATAATCCAGATGATCCAGAACCTTTCACAAGTGGAGTTATTATTGCAACCAACAAAATGTCAGTGTTGTCCAACTCTTCTTCATTGCCAGAGTAAATTTTTATGATTTGTGTATTTTTTATGTGTGTATTAAAATATACTTGCAAGTTTATATGTAACCTTTGCAACCCCCAAAGACAAATAAAGATTGGATTTATAAAGACACTGATAATAAAAGGCAGTAAGAATGAAAAAAAAAAGAGGTATTAAACTAATGTCAGAAGTGACTTACTATGGAGTTGTTGGAATGGAACCCCATCGTAAGATGGGTACTATCTGTATGCCAAAAATAAGTTGACTAATATAAAAAAGGAATTATAATACATGCTGTTTTCTATGAACTAAAATTAAAATTTACTCCCTTAAAAATGTGCCAAATTAAATCACTTCGCTATTTAGCTTTTTACTATAAAAAAAGAAATATTAAGAGATAAAATATCCACTTTGATTATATACAACATCAGATAATTCTAAAATATAACAAAGCACAACTATGTGCACCAAACTTACCAAGTTTTGTTTCTACTAGCTCTACTAGCTTGTCCTACTAGGAAGAAAAAGTACAATTTAGTATTATTCTAATAATTGTTGTCGAGTCAGTTCCAACTCAAACCGACCCTATGTACAACAGAACGAAACACTTCCCAGTCCTGAACCATCTTCACCATCCTTGTTATGCTTGAGCCCACTGTTGCAGTCACTGTGTCAATTCATCTCATTGAGGGTCTTCCTCTTTTTCACTGACCCTCTACTCTACCAAGCATGATGTCCTCCTCCAGGGATCGGTCCCTCCTGATAACATGTCCAAAGTATGGGAGAAGAAGCCTCGCCATCTTCGCCTCTAATGAGCATTCTGGCTATGCTACTTCCAAGGCAGATTTGTTCATTCTGGTAGTCCACGGTATATTCAATATTCTTCGCCAAGACCATAATTCAAGGGCATCAATTCTTTGGCTTTCCTTATTCCGCTGTCCAGCTTTCAAATACATACGAGGTGACTGAAAACACCATGGCTTGGGTCAGTTGCATCTTAGTCCTTAAACTGACATCTTTGCTTTTAAACACTTTAAAAAGATCTTTTGCAGCAGATTTGCCCAATGCAATACGTCATTTGATTTCCTGACTGCTGCTTCCATG
>NW_004443971.1:3888406-3892726 GCF_000243295.1 Trichechus manatus latirostris
TCTAGTTAGTAAATAACCCTCCTCCCTCCCCACTCTCGTAACCATCAAAGAATGTTTTCTTCTGTGTTTAAACCTTTTCTTGGATTCTTATAATAGTGGTCTTATACAATATTTGTCCTTCTGTGACTGACTAAATTCACTCAGCATAATGACGTCCAGCTTCCTCCATGTTATGTTTCACGGCTTTATCGTTGTTCTTTATTGTTGCATAATATTACATTGTGTGGATATACCATAATTTGTTTCTCCAATCATCCATTGATGGGCACCTAGTTTGTTTCCACCTTTTTGCTATTGTGAACAGTGCTGCAATGAACATGGGTGTGCATATATCTATTCGTGTGATGGCTCTTTATTCTCTAGGATATATTCCATGGAGTGTGACAGCTAGATCATATGGTACTTCTATTTCTAGCTTTTTAAGAGCCAAATCAATTTCCAAACTGATTGTACCATTTTACATTTCCACCAACAGTGTATAAGTGTTCCAGTCTCTCCACAACCTCTCCAGCATTTATTGTTTTGTGTTTTTTGGATTAATGCTAGCCTTGTTGGGGTGAGATGATATCTCATCGTAGTTTTGATCTGCATTTCTTTAATGGCTAATGATCGTGAGCATTTCTTCATGTGTCTGTTAGCCGCCTGAATATCTTCTTTGGTGAAGCACCTGTTCATATCCTTTGCCCATTTTTTAATTGGGTTATTTGACTTTTTGTTATTGAGGTTTTGCAGTATCTTGTAGATTTTAGAGATTGAATGCTGATTGGATTTGTCATAGGCAAAATTTTTTTCCTAATCTGTAGGTTGTCTTTTGACTCTTTAGGTGAAGTCTTTCGATGAGCATAAGTGTTTGATTTTTAGGAGCTTCCATTTATCTAGTCTCTATCCTGGTGCTTGTGCATTGTTACTTATGGTTTGTACAGCGTTTATGCCATGTATTAGGGCTCCTAGCGTTGTCCCTATTTCTTCTTCAATGATCTTTAGAGTTTTCAATTTCATATTTAAGTCTTTGATCCATTTTGATTTAGTTTTTGTGCATGGTATGAGGTATAGGTCTTGTTTCAGTTTTTTGCAGATGGATATCCAGTTCTGCCAGCACCTTTTGCTAAAGAGACTGTCTTTTCCCCATTAAACAGACTTTGGGCCTTTGTCAAACAGGTGGATGAATTTGTTCATAGGTGGATGAATTTATGTCTGGATTCTCACTTCTGTTTCATTGGTCTGTGTATCTGTTGTTGTACCAGTTGCAGGCTGTTTGGACTACTGTGGCAGTATAACAGGTTCTAAAATCAGGTAGGGTGAGGCCTCGCACTTTGCTCTTCTTCTTGAGTAATGCTTTACTTATTTGGGGCCTCTTCCATATGAAGTTGGTGATGTCTTTCTCCATTCCATTAAAAAATGCCGGGGGAATTTGGATCGGGATTGCATTGTATCTGTAAATTGCTTTGGGTAGAACTGACATTTTCACAATGTTGAGTCTTCCTATCCATGAGCAAGGTATGTTTTTACACTTATGCAGGTCTCTTTTGGTTTCTTGCAGTAGTGTCTTGTAGTTTTCATTGTACAGATCTTTTACATCTGTGGTTAGATTTTACATCTCTGGTTAGATTTACTCCTAAGTATTTCATCTTCTTCGGGGCTAATGGAAATGGTATTGATTTGGTGATTTCCTCTTCGAGGTTCTCTTTGTTAGTGTAAAGAAATCCAACTGCATCCTGAAACATTGTTGAAATCTTCTATTAGTTCCAGTAGTTTTCTTGTGGATTCTTTGGGGTTTTCTGTGTATAAGATCACATCATCTGCAAACAGAGATACTTTGACTTCTTCCCTACCAACGTGGATACCCTTTATTTCTTTTTCTAGCCTAAGTGCTCTGGCCAGCACAGTTGAGTAAGAGTGGTGATAAAGGGTATCCTTGTCTGGTTCCCATTCTCGAGGGGAATGCTTTCAAATTCTCTCCATTTAGGATGATGTTGGCTGTTGGCTTTGTATAAGTGCCCTTACTTATATTGAGGAATTTCCCTTCTATTCCTATTTTGTTGAGAGTTTTTATCATGAATGACTGTTGGACTTTGTCAAGCCTTCTCTACATTGATTGATAAGATCCTGTGGTTCTTGCCTTTTGTTTTATTTATGTGATGGATTACATGGATTGTTTTCCTAATGTTGAACCATCCCTGCATACCTGGTATAAATCCCACTTGATCACGGTGAATTATTTTTTTGATATGTTGCTGAATTCTACTGGCTAGAATTTTGTTGAGGATTTCTGCATCAATGTTCATGAGGGATATTGGTCTGTAATTTTCTTTTATTGTGGTGTCTTTACCTGGTTTTGGTATCAGGCTTATGCTGGCTTCATAGAATGAGTCTGGGATTATTCCAACCTTGTCTATGCTCTGAAATACCTTTAGTAGTAGTGGTGTTAACTCTTCTCTGAAAGTTTGGTAGAATTCTCCAGTGAAGCCATGTGGGCCAGAGCGTTTTTTGGTTGGGAGTTTTTTAATTACCTTTTCCATCTCTTCTTTTGTTATAGGTTTATTTAGTAGTTCTACCTCTGTTTGTGTTAGTTTAGGTAGGTAGTGAGTTTCTATAAATTTGTCCATTTCCTCTAGGTTTTCAAATTAGTTAAGAGTACAATTTTTCATAGTATTCTGTTATGATTCTTTTCAGTTGGGTCTATTGTGATATCACCCATCTCATTTCTTATACGGGTTATCTGCTTCCTCTCCTGTTTTTCTTTTGTCAGTTTGATCAATGTTTTATCAATTTTGTTGATCTTTTTAAAGAACCAGCTTTTGGTCTTGTTGACTCTTTCAATTCTTTTTCTATTCTCTATTTCATTTAATTCTGTTCTAATTCTTATTATTTCCTTTCTTCTGGCATCTGAGGGCTTCTTTTGCTGCTATTTGTTTGAGTTGTAGGGATAATGTTTTGATTTTTGGGCCTGTCTTCTTTTTGGATGTGTGTACTTATGGCTATAAACTGACCTCTGGGCACTGCTTTTGCTGTGTCCCAAAGGTTCTGGCAGGATGTGTTTTTATTCTGTTGATTTTATGAATTTCCTTATTCTATTCTTAATTTCTTCTATAACCCAGTAGTTCTTGAGCAAGGTGTTGTTCAGTTTCCATGTGTTTGATTTTCTTCCTTGCTTTTTCTGTTGTTGACTTCTACTTTTATGGCTTTATGGTCAGAAAAGATGCTTTGTAATATTTCGATGGTTTGGATTTTGTAAAGGCTAGCTTTATGGCCTAATATGTGGTCTATTCTGGAGAATGTTCCACATGCGTTGGAAAAGAAAGTGGATTTGGCTGCTGTTGGGTGGAGTGTTTGGTATATGTCTATGAGATCAAGTTGGTCGACTGTAGCATTTAGCTGTTCCATGTCTTTGTTGAGATTCTTTCTGGAGGTTCTGTCCTTCACCAAAAGTGGTGTGTTGAAGTCTCCTACTACTATTGTGGAGTTACTACTGTAAGAGTTGGTTTTATGTATTTTGGAGCCCTGTTGTTGGGTGTGTAAATATTTATTACAGTTATGTCCTCCTGGTGTATTGATCCTTTAATCATTATATAGTGTCCTTCCTTATCCTTTGTGGCGGATTTTAAAGTCTATTTTGTCAGAGATTAATATTGCCACTCCTGCTCTTTTTTGAGTGTTGTTTGCTTGATATATATTTTTTCCATCCCCTGAGTTTTAGCTTGTTTGTGTCTTTAAGGTATGTCTCTTGTAGGCAGCATATAGACGAATCGTGTTGTTTTAATCCAATGTGCCACTCTATCTTTATTGGTGCATTTAGTCCATTTACATTCAGCATAATTATTGATAGGTATGAGTTTACTGATGTTATTTTGATGTCTTTTTTTGTGTGTTATTCACAGTTTCTTTGTTCCACTTAATTTTCTGTGCTGAGTCTTTATATTTTTCTAGTTTTTTATTTTGACTTGTAGCATTGTTAGTTTCCTGTGTGGTTACCTTAATATTTACCCCTATTTTTCTAGGTTTATACCCATCTTTTATTTCTTTATATCACCTTGACTTCCTCTCCATATGAAAAATCTATGTCTACATTTTTGAAGTCCCTCTTTTTTGTTTTAGTGTTGTCATCTTTTACATATTGACATCTATTTCTCTATTTTCAGTGTTTTAGCTTTGATTTATTTTTGTGACTTCTCTATCTGGGTTGATATCTGGTTGCTGTGTCCTGTGTTCTAGTCTTGGGTTGTTGTCTGATGTTACTGATTTTCTAATTGGAGGATGCCCTTTACTATTTCTTGTAATCTTAGTTTGGTTTTTGCAAATTCCCTAAATTTCTGTGTATCT
>NW_004443971.1:3893949-3902561 GCF_000243295.1 Trichechus manatus latirostris
GCACCTCTTATTCATGGGCCCCTCTTGCAGGTGGCTAGGTGGCATGGGTGGAGCCACCAGTCCTCAGGCCCCTGATGTGGGTACATGAAGACCCTGCTTAATGGGCAGAGCAGTGTCAAATGTCAAGAACCTGCCACTTCACAGCTGAAGCAGTTGAAGTTAGACTTCAGGTATATACCCTGTTGTACTGTGGTAATGAGGGCCTATGTTGTTGAGATGAGTCCACACAAGTCTATGCAGGGGGAAAGGCAGTCAAAGTCCACAGATCCTTTATGCCTGTGCCCAGGTAAAGGAGCTGTGCTCACCCTGGGTTCCTGGCTTAGCGGAGCTGGCAGTTTATTCTTTCCCTGTTTATTGATTTGTTGACTCTCCAAGGCAGGGAGAAAGGCTCCGGGCGTGTGATGGATCCTTCTTCTGGCCCAGGGGACTCAGCAATTGCTGAAGCCAGTCCGGGACCCAGTGCAGAGCAAGGAGCAGGGAGGTAAATGGGAGAGAGATTTTTCCCTAAGGGGAGTGTTTCTGATCCACGCGGTAAGCCGTATGGAAGTACTTATCTTTCGTGGAGGGCTGCTTCTCACTGGTTCTGGGTGTCCGTGTAGTCTCTGGTGCTGGGTCTCTCCCGGTGCAGAAAACGCGCCTCCCAAGCACGGCTGCTTGCCTTCCTCACCACTCACCCCCTACCTGATCACGCCTGAAGGGCTCAGGCTGTCGGCGGTTCAAGTTTGGCATCTCCTTTCTGCTTCTGAACTGAGTCTCCCTCCCCTTGCCACTCAGTCTGGTTCCTCAACTCTGCCTTTGATGTTGAGGGCTCCTAGATTGCCACATATAATCAAATCACTTGTTTTTTCGGGTCTTTTTTGTAAGAGGGTCCACAGGCAGCGCCTGACTACTCTGCCATCTTGGCCCCGCCTCCAGGATTTGTGTTTTCTTTACGTTGAGGTGCAATCTATACTGAATGCTGTGGTCTTTGATCTTCCTCAGAGCTTCAACTTCTCTTCACTTTCAGCAACCATGGTTGTGTCATCTGCATATTACAGGTTATTAATGAGTCTTCCTCCAATCCTGATGCCCCATTCTTCTTCATACAGTCCAGCTTCTCGGACTATTTGCTCAGCATACAGATTGAACGAGTATGCTGAAAGGATGCAACCCTGATGCACACCTTTCCTGACTTTACACTATGCAGTATCCCCTTGTTCTGTACAAACGACTGCCTCTTGGTCTAAGTACAGGTTCCTCATGAGCATACTTAAGTGTTCTGGAATTCTCATTCTTTACAATTGCTATCCATAATTTGTTATGATCCACACAGTCAAATGCCTTTGCATAGCCAAGAAAACACAGGTAAACATCTTTCTGGTATTCTCTGCTTTCAGCCAGGATCCATCTGACATCAGCGATAATATCCCTTCTTCCACGTCCTCTTCTGAATCCAGCTAGAAATTTGGCTGTTCCCTGTCGATGTACTGCTGCAACTGCTTTTGAATGATCTTCAGCAAAATTTTACTTGTGGATGATATTAATGATATTGTTCAAAAATTTCTACATTCTGTTGGATCACCTTTCTTTGGCATGGGTACAAATATAGGTCTCTTCCAGTCAGTTGTCCAGATAGCTGACTTCCAGATTTCTTGCCATAGACGAATGAGTACTTCCAGCGTTGCATCTGTTTGTTGAAACATCTGGATTGGTATTGTCAATTCCTGGAGCCTTGTTTTTCTCCAGTGCCTTCAGCGCAGCGTGGACCTCTTCCTTCAGTACCATCGGTTCTTGACCTATGCTACCTCCTGAAATGGCTGAATGTTGACCAATTCTTTTTGGTACAGTAACTCTGTGTATTCCTTCTATCTTCTTTTGATGCTTCCTGTGTCTTTTTTCCCTGTAGAATCCCTCAATATTGCAACTGGAGGCTTAAATTTTTTCTTCAGTTCTTTCAGCTTGAAAAATGCCAAGACTGTTCTTCCTTTTTGGTTTTCTATCTCCAGTTCTTTGCACATTTCATTATAATACTTTGTCTTCTCAAGCCGCCCTTTGAAATCTTCTGTTCAGCTCTTTTACTTTATCACTTCTTCCTTTCACTTTAGCTACTCTACGTTCAAGGGCAAGTTTCAGAGTCTCTTCTGACATCCATTTTGGCCTTTTGTTTCTTTCTTGTCTTTTTAATGATCTCTTGGTTTCTTTGTGTATGATATCCTTGATGTCATTCCACAACTCATCTGGTCTTCGGTCACTAGTGTTTAATGCATCTAATCTATTCTTGAGATGGTCTTTAAATTCAGGTGGGATATAGTCCAGGTTGTACTTTCATTCTTGTGGACTTGTACTAATTGTCTTCAACTTGGATTTGCATATGAGCAATTGATGGTGTGTTCTACAGTTGGCCACTGGCCTTGTTCTGACTGATGATATTGAGCTTTTCCATCACCTCTTTCTACAGATGTAGTCGATTTGATTTCTGTGTATTCCATGTAGTGAGGTCCATGTGTATAGTTGCCATTTATGTTGATGAGAAAAGGTATTTGCAATGAAGAAGTCATTGGTCTTGCAAAATTCTATCACGTGATCTCCAGCATCGTTTCTTTTACCAATGCCATATTTTCCAACTACCAATCTTTCTTCTTTGTTTTCAACTTTGGCATTCCAATCACTAGTAATTATCGATGTATCTTGATTGCATGTTTGATCAATTTCAGACTGTAGAAGTTGGTAAAAATCTTCAATTTCTTCATCTTTGGCTTGAGTGGTTGGTGTGTACATTTGAATAATAGTCACACTAACTGGTCTTCCTTGTAGGCATATGGATATTAGCCTACCACTGACAGCGTTGTACTTCAGGATAGACCTTGAAATGTTCTTTTTGACAATGCATGTGACACCATTCCTCTTTAATCTGTCATTCTCAGCATAGCAGACCATATGGTTGTCTGATTCAAAATGGCCAATACAGTCCATTTCAGCTCACTAATGCCTAGGATATCGATCTTTATGTGTTCCATTTCATTTTTGATGATTTCCAATTTTCCTAGTTTCGAAGTTGGTACATTCTACTTTCCTACTATTAATGGATGTTTGCAGCTCTTTCTTCTCATTTTGAGTCATGCCACATCAGCAAACAAAGGTCCCAAAAGCTTGACTCCGTCCACATCATTAAGGATGACTCTACTTTGAGGGGCCAACTCTCCTCTAGTTGTATTTTAAGTGGCTTCAAACCCGAGGGGCTCATCTTCTGGCACTATATCAGATATTGTTCCACTGCTATTCGTAAGGTTTTCACTGGCTAATTTTTTTCAGAGGTAGACCACCAGGTCCTTCTTCCTAGTCTGTCTTAGTCTGGAAGCTCAGCTGAAACCTATCCATCATTGGTCACCCTGCTGGTATTTGAATACCAGTGGCATAGCTTCTAGCATCACAGCAACACAAAAGCCCCCACAGTATGACAAACTGACAGAGGTGTTGTCCAAAAGTGGCAGACTATAAAAAGAACACTGTAAATAGCTAAGATACAGCCTGTAGAAACAATTCTAGGTCTATGAGATACAGAAAAGACAATAATCATTATTTCTTTTAAGACCAGAGAACATCCTTAAACTCAAAAACAATAAATAATGATAAATGAAATTCAGAATATCTATTTCATCTCAGGATAACAGTAACTAATATTTATAGTCTATAAAGATTTTCATACACCTCATGTCGTTTAATCATCCCAGTCTTGTGAAATACTCAGTTTAGGTTGAATTACTATCCAAATTGCTAACATGTTGACTATGGAGAATTAACCTTTTCACCAGAACATATCTGTATGCTCAACACCTGAAAATGTCTCTTTTTCTCCAATAAAAGCTCCCAGTATTGAATAGGTACACATGGTGTACCAATCATTCTCAATGATAAAAATCATTTAAATCTATCTGCTTAATGTAAACAACATCAGGAAATTTATATACAGGCTTATCATGACCAGAATTATTCCCATCCCTGAATAAAATTACTAATTAATGAATTTAATTTATTCAAGTTACTTTTTAAAATGAAGTTTCTTTGTCTTAGACCTGCAGTTAGTATTTTTTAAGCTCCTTTTCTACTATAGGAGCATATATACATCAAATGTAAAACTGCTTATTTTCTAAATTAAATTTCAATGTGTCTAGAGAGAAAAACATTTTTGTAATTAGTATTATCAGTTCTTTTAAAATTCTCACTATCTGCCTAACTAGGTCTCATTGCCATTGAGTCGATTCTATAGGGTTTCTAAGGCTGTAATTTTTAGCAAAGCAGACTGCCACATCTTTCTTCTGCAGAGCGGCTGGTGAGTTCAAACTCCCAACCTTTTGGTTAGCAGCTAAGTGCTTAACCACTGAGCCACCAGGGCTCCTTTGCCTAATTAGGTGGTACTCTGGAAAAGCAGCATTAAACCTTGCCAACTTCAAATAAATATCTCAGTGGATATAACCACCACTCTTTGTGGAAGAAATATCCTCAAGACTATTAATTCAGATGAAAAAACTATAAGCAGTATCATTACTGCTGGTTGATTTATGGGAAAACCTAGTGGCATAGTGGTTAAGTGCTACGGCTGCTAACCAAAAGGTCAGCAGTTTGAATCCACCAGCCGCTCCTTGGAAACTTTATGGGGCAGTTCTACTTTGTCTGATAGGGTCACTATGAGTCAGAATCAACTCCACAGTAATGGTTTTTTTTTCTTTTTTGGTTGATTTAGAAAATATATTCTGATAAAGTGCATTTCCATATCTACTATTTTTCAAAATTAATACCACCTTAATCATTTTTCCAATGAAGCACCTGATAGGGCCATTTTAAGGATACTGACACCTATTAGGGAAGAATGTTATATGGAACTAAGTAAGAATTTAAGAATGATCAGGTTTATATGAACATACTGATGAATCAACTTAACAAATGTTCATTGAACACAATGCTCTAGGTGCTACAAAAAATACCACGTAAGTAAAACACATGGTCTCTATTCTCAAAAAGTGTTTAAGATCTAGAAGGGACACACAAAACAGTTCAATAACAAGAAAATATACAACTAGCTGCTGAAAAGAACACCAGAGGCAATAAATGCTGCAGGAATTCAGAGGTAATATGCACCATATGCAGCTACTCACCCATCCATCCACTCGACATTTATATGGCCATAACCAGTACTAGATAGTAGGTATACAAAAATAGATAAGATCAAATAGTTCATGTTATATTAGAAATAATCTAATAAATTTCTAAAAAGATAGAATTTAAACTCGACTTTAAATGAAATCTGAAATTTGAACAGGTCTAAATCATGATTGGTATTAGCTTTGGATATAATATAAATGAAGGCAAATCCCTAATGATATTGGTCGTCTCTGTTACTTTAACATTAATTCTATTACTCTCTGTAGTTCTTCACTAACACAAACTCCCATCAGGGGCCTCCTTTTCAGAATCCATTCACTATACTTTTGGGTTCTCCTGATCTATGATAAACTGCGTAATTTTAGTTTCTTCTCTGAACCCCAACACCTTGCTTTAACTTAAACACAATTCTTCCCTGAGGATACATCATCCTCTGTGGACTTCTTATCCTGGTTATTCCCTTCACACACCTCAGGGTCAGGAAGCAGAGTTCTCTGCTGCTTTCTCAAACTTTACTCCTCCAAAATGATGTAAAAGAACAACTATTTTCCTTTCAGACTCATGCTATTTACAGATACTGAGTCCTCCTCAAAATACCCTCATTCCTTGAGGACAATGATCCTTGGCCCAGTGTTCTTCAATACTTCAACTTCTGCCATCATCTTCTGTGACTTCAATGTCCATGTGAATCACTCATCCTGGCTTCTCTTTAGCTAAACTTATCCTTCTCCAATGACTTTACTTTTTACTCCATCTCAGATGCTCACTCCCACAATCACATTCTGGACCCTGTCATCACAACACATTAACCGAAAACATTCTCTTCTCCATAGTCCTCTATCCTTCGACATTGCTGCTTAACTATTCCTCTCTGTTCCTTGATATCCTTGGGACTTTGACTCCACTAATTTTTCTACTTTCACATTTTCATCACCCCCTTTCTATCTTCACTTCTCTCTTTATTCACCTTAGATTTCATGGCCCACCATTTAAATAAACCTCTTGAAAATACTGTTTTTGCCTTTGTGTTCAATCCACATACATCAATTAATGTCTCTCCTCAATTATATCTTCTATATTTCACATGCCATCTTTTTATCAGATCATTTTCATTAGTATTTCAACATGACCAAGTATCTCCAAACATTAAAAACATCTTCCCTGGACCCTTACTTTCCAAATACCTGTCTTTCTTCCTATCTTCACAGGCAAACTTAGTGAAAGTTATCTATGTGACTGTCACTTCAGTATGAATTCTGGCTCCACCACCCCCAACTAGAGAACTAGTTCCTCTAAGGCTACGTAGGACCTACATATCCTAAATCCAACTGACAAACATCTATACTCATATTATGAGTTCCATCAGCAGCACCTGGCAAAGCTGATTACTCACTCCTTCATAAAATTCATTCTTGACTCTTTTGATATTTTATTATCTTTTTCTTTCTACCATACCCCTCTTTTCTCCAATCTTCTAACCTAGGAGTACCTGAGGATCTTCTCGTTATCCCTGAGACAATCCTAAACATTACAATGTCTACTTCCTAAAACTGCTATGTATTCACACAGAACTATAATATAGAACAAATTTTAATGAAATATAGACATCTAGGCACGTATTAGAAGCCCTAACGGCACAGTGGTTAAGAGCTCGGCTGCTTACCAAAAGGTCAGCAGTTTGAATCCACCAGCCACTCCTTGGAAACCCTATGGATTAGCTCTACTCTGTCTTACAGAGTTGCTGAGTCAGAATTGACTCAATGGCAACAGGTTTGGTGTTTTTGGTTTAGGCACATATTAAGTACCTCTATCATTAGAATTCAAGAAAACTTAAATTTTCTGCTATGGCCTTATCCTTCTTCTCATCTTTTTGCTTACCCTAGAGAATCTAGTTAGAAACTGATCTGTTTATTCATCCTGCCAAAAATCCTCCCTCCTTTCTGATTCTCTATTATTTTATAAAAAACTGACAAACGGTTATCAAACATAATTCAAATGATATAAAAATAAACAAAGAAAGAAGTAAAAAAAATTCATATCCAAATTTACATCCATAGATTATTACTAAGTAAATGTGATGGTTAAGATTGTATGTTAACTTGGCTAGGCCATTATTCTCAGTGTTTTAGCAGTTGTATAATGTTGTGATCACCCCCATGATGGAATCTGTTGAGTGGTACTGGTGGAGGCGGGGCCTGTGGCAGCTCACCGTCCCCTCTGTTCATCTATCTCTGCCTTCCACTGATTACTTTCTGCCTGCTCACCTTGGCAAGGTTTCTGGCTTGTTCCAGACTCAGCAGCTGCCTCTTGTTGTCTCACCTCTGGTTCTTGGGACTTGAGCTAGCAGCTTACCTGTTGATCTTGGAATTCATTGAACTTCTCAGCCTGTGAGCAAGAGTCCACTTCCCTGACCAGCTGACCTTGGGTTTGCCAGCCCCTGAAGCTATGTGAATCAGGAGAAACCTTGTGGTCTTGTCTGCTGATCTTGGAATTCACTGACCTTCACAGCCTATGAGCGGGAGCCCCTCTCTGACCTGCTGACCTTGGGTTCACCAGCTTCTGCAGCTCCATGCACTGGGAGAGGCCTCTACCCTGATCCGTGGACATGCGACATTTTAGCCTCTACAATTGTGTGAGCTATTTCCTTGATAAACTCTCTCTATATATATTCATATGCTTTACTGGTTTTGCTTCTCTAGAGAACCCAACCTAAGACAGTAAACATATTGCAGACGTCATTCTATGAATACATACCAAAAGAAATGGGACTAGAAATACTTTTATAAAAATGAGATCAAACTATAACTATTTTATTAAAAAAAAATCTGTTCTTTTAAAGGGATGATCCATGATGAAGACATAACCATAATAAACATCTACACACCCAGTGACAGGGCTCCAAAATACATAAACTCTAACAGCACTGAAAAGAGAAATTGACAGTTCCACAATAATAGTAGGAGACTTCAACACACCACTCTCGGTAAAGGACAGAACATCTGGAAAAAACTCAAAAAAGATACAGAAGACCAAAAGGGCACAATCAGCCAACCTTACCTCATAGACATATACAGAACACTCCACTCAATAGCTGCAAAGTACACATTCTTTTCCAACACACATGGAATGTTCTCCAGTAGACCACATCTGAGGCCACAGAGCAATCTTCAACAAAATCCAAAACACTGAGATAGTGCAAAGTATCTTTTCTGACCACAACGCCATCAAGATAGAAATTAATAACAGGATGAGAAAGGAAAAAAACCCAATTACATGGAAACTGAATAACACCCTGCTTAACAACCACTGGGTAATAGAAGAAATCAGAGATGGAATCAAAAAATTCCGAGAAGGAAACGAGAATGAGGCACATCATACCGAAACCTTTGGGACACATCAAAGGCAGTCCTCAGAGGACAATTTATAGCAATAGATGCACATATCAAAAAAGAAGAAAGGGACAAAATCAAAAC
>NW_004443971.1:3902872-3906101 GCF_000243295.1 Trichechus manatus latirostris
AGCCCTGGCCCAGATGGCTTCACTGGAGAATTCTACAAAACATTTACAGAAGAGCCTGTACCAGTACTACTCAAACTATTTCAGAACATAGAAAAGGAAGCAACATTTCCAAATTCATTCTATGAAGCCAGCATAACCCCGATACCAAAACCAGGCAAAGATGCAACAAAAAAGAAAATTACAGACCAATATCTCTCATGAAGATAGATGCAAAAATTCTCAACAAAATTCTAGCCAATAGAATTCAGCATCATATCAAAAAGTAATACACCACGACTAAGTAGGATTCATACCAGGTACGCTAGGATGGTTCAACATTAGAAAATCAATCAATGTAATCCACCACATAAAAGGAAAGGAAAGAATCACATGATCATCTCAATAGATGCAGAAAGGGCATCTGACAAAGTCCAACACCCATTCCTGATAAAAACTCTCAATCAAATAGGTATAGAAGGGAAATTACTCAACATAATAAAGGGCATCTATGCAAAACCTAAGGCCAACATCATTCTTAATGGAGAGAGGCTGAAAACATGCCCCTTGAGAACAGGAACAAGACAAGGATACCCTTTATCACCACTCCTATTTAACATTGTGCTGGAAGTCCTTGCTAGAGCAATAAGGCAAGAAAAAGAAATAAGGGCATCCAAGTTGGTAATGAAGAAGTTAAACTGTCCCTATTTGTGGATTATGTGATACTAGACAAAGAAAACCCTAAAGACTCCATGAGAAAACTATTGGAACTAATAGAAAGATTCAGCAGAGTAGCAGGATACAAGATAAACATACAAAAATCAGTTGGATTCCTACACACAAATAAAGAGAATGATGAAAAGGAAATCAGGAAAACAATACCATTTATAATAGACCTTAAAAAAATAAAATACTTAGGAATAAATCTAACCAGGGATGTGAAAGACCTATACAAAGAAAACTACAAAACACTACTGCAAGAAACCAAAAGAGATCTACATAAATGGAAAAACATACCATGCTCATGGATAGGTAGATTCAACATTGTGAAAATGACAATTTTACCCAAAGCAACCTACAAATACAATGCAATCTCCATCCAGATACCAACAACATTCTTTGAAGACATGGAAAAACTAATCATTAACTTTATATGGAAAGGGAAGAAGCCCTGGATAAGTAAAGCACTACTGAAGAAGAAGAATAAAGTAGGAGGACTCACACTACCTGACTTCAGAACCTACTATACAGCTATGGTAGTCAAAACAGCCTAGTACTGGTACAATGATAGATACATTGACCAATGGAACAGAATTGAGAACCCAGATGGAAATCCATCCACCTATGGTCACCTGATCTTCGACAAGGGCCCGAAGTCCATCAAATGGAGAACAGATAGTCTTTTTAACAAATGGTGCTGGCAAAACTGGATGTCCATTTAGAAAAAAATGAAATAGGACCCATACTTCACACCATATACAAAACTAATTTAAAATGGATCAATGACCTAAATATAAAGCCAAAAGTATAAAGTTCATAGAAGAAAAAACAGGATCAATGCTAGAGGTCCTAATACATGGTATTAACAGGATACAAACCATAATCAACAACACACAAACTCCAGAAGATAAGTGAGATAACTGAGATCTTCTAAAAATTAAACACTTATGTTCATCAAAAGACTTCACAAAAAGAGTAAAAAAGAGAACATAACGGACTGGGAAAAAATTTTTAGACTGCTCAAGTCAGACAAAGGTCTAATCTCTAAAATCTACAAGAAAATCCAATGCCTCTACAACAAAAAGACACATAATCCAATTAATAAATGGGCAAAGGAAATGAACACACACTTCACCAAAGAAGCCATTCAGGCAGCCAACAGACACATGAGAAAATGCTCTTGATCACTAGCCATCAGAGAAATGCAAATCAAAACCACAATGAGATACCATCTCACCCTGGCATTACTGGCATAAATAAAAAAAACTGGAAATAACAAATGTTGGAGAGGCTGTGGGGAGAACGGAACTCTTATACACTGCTGGTGGGAATGCAAAATGATATAACCATTTTGGAAAATGATACGGCGTTTCCTTAGAAAGCTAGAAATAGAAATACCATACAATCCAGCAATCTCACTTCTAGGAATATATCCTAGAGAAATAAGAGCGGTCACACGAATAGACATATGTATACTCATGTTCATTGCAGCATTGCTCACAATAGCAAAAAGATGGTAACAATCCAGATGCCCATCAACAGATGAATGGATAAACAAACTACGGTACATACACATAACGGAACATTATGCAACGATAAAGAACAATAATGAATCTGTGAAGCGTATCATAACATGGATGAAACTGGAGGACATTATGCTGAGTGAAATAAGTCAATCACAAAAGGACAAATATTCTATGAGACCACTACTGTAAAAACTCATGAAAAGGTTTACACACAAAAAGAATCTTTGATGGTTATGAGGGACGGGAGGGGTAGGGGGAATAAATACTAAATAGATAAGTGGTAACTTTGGTGAAGGGTAAGACAACTTGTACAAGGCAAGGTTATGCAAGCTCCATAGACACATCCAAACTTTCTGAGGGACCAAATTGCTGGGTGGAGGGCTGCGGGGACCATGGTCTCAGAGAACATCTAGCTCAATTGTCATAACATAATTTGTAAAGAAAATGTTCTACAGTCTACCTTGGTGAGTAGTGTCTGGGGTCTTAAAAGCCTGTGAGCAGCCATCTAAGATACTCCACTGGTCTCACCCCTTCCAGAGCAAGGGGGAATGAAAAAAACATGATACAAAGGAAAGATCAGTCCAAAGGACTAATGGACCACAACTACCACTAATGGACCACAACTACCACAGCCTCCACCAGACTGAATCCAGTACAACTAGATGGTGCCTGGCTACTACCACTGACTGCTGTGACAGGGATCACAACAGAGGGTTCTGGACAGAGCTGGAGAAAACTGTAGAACAAAATTCTAACTCACAAAAAAAGGCCAGACTTACTGGCCTGATGGAGACTGGAGAAACCCCGAGGGTATAGCCCCCCAACACCCTTAGCTCAGTACTGAAGTCACTCCTGAAGTTTTTGCTTCAGCCAAAGATTAGATAGGCCCATAAAACAAAATGGCACTAATAGGGCACAACAGCCCAGGGACAAAGACTAGAAGGCAGCAGGGGACAGGAAAGCTGGTAATAGGGAACTCAAGGTCGAGAAGGGAGAGTGTTGACATG
>NW_004443971.1:3906201-3911368 GCF_000243295.1 Trichechus manatus latirostris
GGGAGAGTGTTGACATGTCGTGGGGTTGTTAACCAATGTCATAAAACAATATGTGTACTGACTGTTTAATGAGAAACTATTTGTTCTGTAAACCTTCATCAAAGTACAATTAAAAAATTAATAGAAAACAATCCATTCTGCTTAATATAAATAGAAGAAAATAAACAAAAGGAATAATTGAACTTCATATAAATAAGTCTTCTCACAGAGATTATTTTCTAAATGATTCTTTTCTAAGTTAAATAAGGAGAGATGACAAACATTGAGAATAGTCATTTTTTCTTAACTGCATTAGGATATTAACCTTGTCACATTCCTTCCATCCACCCTATGCTCACCTTCCAATTTTTAAAAATCAAATATAGCATTACTTTTATATTATACAGGTTTATAACTGACATGGACATTGTGATACACTACCAAGATGTCCCATCAATGAAGAAACTTGCTTTAGCTGCTGGAAGAACTGTCAGGAGGCAGCTTCAGCTATCAGTCTCTTCAGGAATTTCCTCATCTATAAAGAGCTACCTCATTCAAGGTGAGGTAGCTCACATTCAGTGACTGACTGATGTTGGGTATAAACGCCTGGCCATCTCAGCCCAACTAGGGACAACTCTGAAGGGCTATTTTAGCTCCAGAGTTCCTTGTGGGGTGGGCCAAGACTGTGCTTTACCGTGCACCACAGCATAACTTCTCCCTCTGCCCAATTCTGCTTCCCTCTCCTCCTTCCGCAAGTACTAATCTCAAAGGCACTCCTTAATAAACATCTGGTACACTAAACTCCATCTCAGAATCTGCTTCCCAGGGAATCGAACCTGCAACTCATATGGAATCTTTGATTCTTTCACAAGTAGTCAACTTCATTACTCAGCTTCCCTGCTTCATGGGATTCTTTGCCACAGAGACGAATATACTCTTTGGTCAAAAGAGCAAATATTCTATCAATAAGGCTAGGTTATGCTGCAGTAACAATACCTCAAATCTCAGCAAATTAATATAACAATTGTTTATTTATTACTTATACTATATATCTATTTTGGATTGGAAAGGGAGGCTCTGCTAATATAGAATTAGCCTCAAAGCTAAGAGAGGCTCCATTTCGACACATGCTTCCATAATTGCAAAGGCATTATTCTGGTTCTTAAAGGTTATGACCAGAAGAAAAAATCAAATCACATGGTCATACCTGAGTCCAATATGGTTCTTCTACAGGGAAGAGCAATAGGATATATGAACAATCATAAAGGCCACTAACGCCTGTTCTACTGGATACCAAATATTCAGTGCCTTTATTCTCCCAAATGCAGAACACCCTCAGCCTTCCCTGAGAAAAATAACCCCAAAGTTCTATTTGCTATACTAGTCCTAAGTTAAATTCTGATGAGGTTCTTCTTGATTTGGAGACTCAAGAACTAAAACAATAAATTATTTGCCACACAAATACCCAATATACAATTGTGAGTTGGAAAAAGGGTAACTGCTGTAAACATTTTCATTCAGAATGAATGGGACCACACAATAGTAACTGGTCTGTTGCAATTCTGAAACCACACTAAGAAGACACCGTCTCCTTCAGTCTCTCTTCTCCCTCTCCTGCCCATCAGGGGAGAGCTGTATCTTTAGCACCTTTTCCTACAGCCATTTTGCCCAACAGGAGTGATTTACTGGGTGACACAGTAATCTATGTAGAGTTTTAACACTGGATGTGGTGGTCACACCCTTGATTTGGTCCTTGATGCTGCTGAAGCCTTTCTAGCTTAGAGTTCTCAGTTTTATCTTATATGGGATGGAGATGACCCATTTGTACTTTCCAATCCTATAAATTCCTGAATTGTTGGATTCTCTCAATTCTCCTTAACCCTGGCTTGCAAACTTGCCATTTCCCCCCAAAGCTCCTATCTTTTTTATAATATACTTTGCCATACGCAGCCAATAGTAAACTAATTCATGAGCTACTATCATTGTTTTCACACCACTTTGCCTAGAGCTACAAGCTCATTTGTATATTAGCTGCCATCTAGGTTAGTATAGGTGGATGCTTTACCAAATACTTTGTCACTGCACAACATGAATCACCATTCTTCCAGCCTTCAATTAAAGTTTCAACACAGTCCATTGCCTCCAAAAATCAATGTCATAAATATTTTTTGATGTAGCAGCACCATATTGCTTGTATCAATTTCTGTTATCAGTCAGAATAGGTTTATTTATGCTGAGATAACCGACACGATCTCAAAAGGCATAGATTTAAAATCTTCCTACAGGGAGAGGCACCAAATATTTGTGAATGGTAATGCAATCACAATAAGGGTACCCACTCAGAGTTTGCCTCTTTACATACCTAAAAGTATCAGAGAAAATTCCCAAGATTTCTGTTGACTCATCAGCATGGCTTTTAGTGAATACAGCATGGAATCAGGTGCTACGTGCATGTCTTTGCTACTTGTCTCTTCATGCTACTCTAGAATTATCTATTTCTTTCTTTCTCAGTAGATTTCACGGCTGTTGTTATTTGGCATCAAGTCAGCTCTGACTCATGGTGACCCTGTGTACAAAAGAATGAAATACCGCCCAGACCTGTGCCATCTTCAAGATGACTGGTATGCTCCAGTTCATTGTTGTGGCCACTGTGTATTTTGAGTGCCTTCCAACCTAGGGGGCTCATCTTCTACACTATATCAGACAATATTCTGTTGTGATCCATAGGGTTCTCATTGGCTAATTTTTGAAGTAGATTGCCAGATTTTTCTTTCTAGTCTGTCTTAGTCTGGATGTTCCACTGTAACTTGTCCACTATGGGTGATCCTACCAATACTTGAAATACTGGTGGCAGAGCTTCCAGCATCAGAGTAACACACAAGCTATCACAGTATGACAAACTGACAGATGGGTGGTGTCTTAGTCATCTAGTGCTGCTATAACAGAAACACCACAAGTGGATGGCTTCAACAAACAGAAGTTTATTCTCTCACAGTCTAGTAGGCTAGAAGTCCAAATTCAGGGCATCAGCTCCAGGGAAAGACTTTCTTTCTTTGTCGGCTCTGAAGGAAGGTCCTTGTCATCAATTGTCCCCTGAACTAAGAGCTTCTCAGCGCAGGGACCTCAGGTCCAAAGACGCACTCTGCTCCTGGTACCATTTTCTTGGTAGTATGAGGACCCTATGTCTCTCTGCTTGCTTCTCTCTTTTATATCTCAAGAGAGATTGACTTAAGACACAACCTAAGATTGTGGCTTGAGTCCTGTCTCATTAACATAATTTCTGCTAATCCCACCTCACTAACACCACAGAGATAGGATTTACAACACATAGGAAAATCACATCAGATGATAAAATGGTGAACAATCACACAATACTGGGAATCGTGGACTAGCCAAGTTGACAGATATTTTGGGGGGACACAATTCAATCCATGACAGGTGATGGAAGTTCTATGATAATTGCTATATTTTTACTCATTTCACTAGGTATTTGGAGAGAAAGATTCTGTGAGGGAGATTCAATCCAACATATTTCACTCCCTTCTTTGAAGCTAGTTCATATATGAGAGCTTGCACAGAATGATCTAGGATTCTTCTTGAACTACATTGAATTTTACAAATTGATTCCTCCAAAATCTCTGGCTCAGAATCAGGAAACTTACATTCTAGCCCAGGCTCTTGAACCAAGTGGTCATGAGAAACTAGCCAAGCACTTTGATCTCTCTAAATATCTATTTCTAAGTTGTACAATGAAAAGGTGAACTCTCTTTCAGCTCTAACCAAAAAACTAAACCCGTTGCCATGGAGCCGATTCCAACTCATAGCGACCCTGCAGGACAGAGTAGAACTGCTCTACAAGGTTTCCAAGGCTGTGATCTTTACAGAAGCAGAGTGCCACATCTTTCTCCCACAGAGTAGCTGGTAGGTTCAAACTGCCAACCTTTTGGTTAGTAGCCGAGCACTTAACTGTTGCACCACTAAGGTCCTTCTTTCAGCTCTAATATTATTCTATTTTTTAAAAATTCAATGTCTTAAATCCGATCAGTGTCTAATCTCTAAAATCTACAAGATACTGCAAAACCTCAGCAACAAAAAGACAAATAACCCAATTAAAAAATGGATAAAGGATATGAACAGGCACTTCACCAAAGAAGATATTCAGGTGGCTAAAAGACACATGAGGAAATGCTCATGATCATTAGCCATTAGAGAAATGTAAGAGACACCATCTCACCACAACAGGGCTAGCATTAATCCAAAAAACACAAAATAATAAATGTTGGAGAGGTTTTGGAGAGACTGGAACACTTATACACTGTTGGTGGGAATGTAAAATGGTACAACCACCTTGTAAATCAATTTGGTGCTTCCTTAAAAAGCTAGACTTCACCAGAAGAGTAAAAAGACAACCTACAGACTGGGAAAAATTTTTTGGTTACAACAAATCTGATCAGCGTTTAATCTTTAAAATCTACAAGATGCTGCAAAACCTCAACAGCAAAAAGACAAATAACCCAATTAAAAAATGGGCAAAGGATATGAACAGGCACTTCACCAAAGAAGATATTCAGGCAGCTAACAGACACAGGAAGAAATGCTTACGATCATTAGTCATTAGAGAAATGCAGATCAAAACTACAATGAGATATCATCTCACCCCAACAAGGCTAGCATTTATCCAAAAAACACAAAATAACAAATGCTGGAGAGGTGTGGAGAGACTGGAACACTTACACACTGTTGGTGGGAATGTAAAATGGTACAACCACTTTGGAAATCGATTTGGCGCTTCCTTAAAGAGCTAGAAACAGAAGTACCATACGATCCAGCTATCCCGCTCCTTGGAATATATCCTAGAGAAACAAGAGCCATCACACAAATAGATAAATGCATACCCATGTTCATCGCAGCACTGTTCACAATAGCCTAAAGATGGAAGCAACCTAAGTGCCTGTTGATGGACGAATGGATATACAAACTATGGTATATCCACACAATGGAATATTACACAATGATAAAGAACAATGATGAAGCTGTGAAACATCGTATAACATGGTGGAAGCTGGAACTTATTATGTTGTGTGAATTTAGTCAGTCACAGAAGGACAAATACTGTATAAGACCACTATTATAAGAACTCAAGAAGAGGTTTAAACACAGAAGAAAACATTCTTTGATGGTTATGGGG
>NW_004443971.1:3911906-3912685 GCF_000243295.1 Trichechus manatus latirostris
AAGAACTAGATGGTGCCCGGCTACCATCAGTGAACATCCTGACAGGGAACACAACTGAGGGTCCCTGATGGAGCAGTAGAACGATGGGATGCAGAACTCAAATACTAGTAAGAAGACCAGACTTAACAGTCTGACTAAGACTGGAGGCACCCCAGAAAGCATGGCCCCTGGTCTCTCCATCACCCCAGAACTAAAACAATTTCCGAGGCCAACTCTTCAGACAGGGATTGGACTGAACTATGGGACATAAAGGGATACTTTTGAAGAATGTGCCTCTTAGACAAGTAGATATAAGAGACCAAAGGCGAAGCTTCTGTCCAGAGGTGAGATGGTAAGGCAGAGAGAGTTAGCAGCTGGTTGAATGTTCATGGGGAATCAGGGGCAGAGGGGAGGAGTGTGCTGTCACAGAGTGGGGTAAGCAGTTGGGGTCTCATAACAACGTATGTAAAAAAAAAATTCTGTATGGGTGTCATGGATTGAGTTGTGTCCCCCAAAAATATCTATCAGTTTGGCTGTGTCATGATTTCCAGTATTGTATGACTGTGTTATCTGATGTGATTTCCTCATGTGTTATAAACTGTATCACTATGATGAGACTATATGTGATCTCCTTATGTGTTGTAAATTCTATCAATGTGACGAGGTTATACTGACGAGGTTGACAAGATTAGTGTCTTAATGCAATCTCTTTTGAGATATAAAAGAGAGAAGCGAGCAGAGACACATGGGAACCTCACACCACCAAGAAAGCAATGCCAGGAGCAGAGCATGTCCTTTGG
>NW_004443971.1:3912785-3931955 GCF_000243295.1 Trichechus manatus latirostris
AGCAGCACTAGATGACTAAGACAATGGGAGACTAACTTGAAATGTAAACTTCATTTAATTACAACAATTAAAAAAAAATAGCTAGAAATAGAAGTCCCATATGATCCAGCAATCCTGCTCCTTGGAATATATCCTAGAGAAATAAGAGCCATCAAAAGAATAGATATATGTACACCCCTGTTCATTGCAGCACTGTTCACAACAACAAAAAGATGGAAACAACCTAGGTGCCCATCAACGGACGAATGGATAAACAAATTATGGTATAGTCACACAATGGAATACCATGCAATGATAAAGAACAATGAATCTGTGAAACATAACGTGGAGGAATCTGGAAGGTATGCTGAATGAATTTAGTCAGTCGTAAAAAGACAAATATTGTATAAGAACACTATTGTAAGAACTCAAGAAAAGGTTTAAACACAGAAGAAAACATTCTTTGATGGTTACGAGAGTAGGGAGGGAGGGAAAGGGGTATTCACTAACTAGAAAATAGACAAGACTTATCTTAGGTGAAGGGAAGGACAGCAGACACTATAGGGGAAGTCAGCACAACTGGACTAAACAAAAGCTCAGACGTTTCCTGAATACAACCAAACACTTCACGGGACCAAACAGCAGGGGCGGGGATCTAGGGACCATGCTTTCAGGGGACACCTAGGTCAACTGGCATAACAAAGTTTTTTAAGAAAATGTTCTGCATCTCACTTCGATGAGTGGCATCTGGGGTCTTCAAAGCTAGTGAGTGGCTATCTAAGATGCATCAATTGGTCCCAAGCCACCTGGAGTAAAGGAGAAGGACGAACACCTTAGACTCAAGGAAAGTATTAGCCCAAGAGACAGAAAGGGCCACATAAACCAGAGACCACATCTGCCTGAGCCCAGGAGAACTAGATGGTGCCTGACTACCACCAATGACTGCCCTGACAGGGAACATAACAGAGAGTCCCTGATGGAGCAGGAGAAAAGTAGGGTGCAGAACTCAAATTCTACTAAAAAGACCAGACTTCACAGTTTGATTGAGATTGGAGGGACCCCGGAAGACACAGCCCCCAGACTCTCTGTTAGCCCAAAACTAAAACCATTCCCAAGGCCAACTCTTCAGACAAAGATTAGACTGGACTACCGGACATAAAATGATACTCGTGAAGAGTGTGCTTCTTAGCTCAAGCAGATACATGAGACTAAAGGGGCTGCTCCTGTCCAGAGGCGAGATGAGAAGGCAGAGAGGGTCAGGAGCTGGTTGAATGGACATGGGAAATCCGAGGTGGAAAGGAAGAGTGTGCTGTCACAGTACAGGGAGAGCAACTAGGATCACAAAACAATGTTTGTATAAATTTCTGTATGAGAGACTAACTTGAATTGTAAACTTTCACTTAAAGCACAATAATAAAAAAAAAGTCAGTGTCTTTTTCTTTCTACATATTTTAAGACAAAATTTGAACATAAATTTAAAAGTTTAATTACATAGTGATTTTCTCACAGCCATGAGTTGGATCAATTCAATGGCAACCGTAAGCAACAACAGTTTTCTCAGACTGCTTCCTGACAGTGGAATTGTGGAGGTCCAGCCGCCTTCCTTCATTTTGTAGTTTCTCTGTTTCTTTCAGTCCAAGCAGGTAGTATTTGTGCTGATATAAGTTTTTCAAGAATCTTGTAGGTCTTGTGTGAATTCTAGAGAGGTTCACTCCACTAGACTAAAGCTATGCCCACAAATCTTTTCAAGATAATCCCTTCTCTATCTTTGGCTTCCGCTGAGATGCCTGAGGGACAATTCTCTTAAGCTTCCTAGAGGCTCTCTGGTTTGATTGAGATGATCTTTGAGGAACACCCTTAATCTCCCAGGAGGGTCTTTTGTATGGCTGAATACTCTCACCTTTTAATCTTTTCTAGGTTTCAAGAAAAGTTGTACAGCCACACCTTCAGCCTTTTCTCTACACCAGTCTTCAGTAGCTATTTTTTATATTTAGCATCTTTTGCCACCTGGGTATGCTAAGAATTTCCCAATTCATCAAGTCTTGGTTCTTTTTTGTTTTAACAGTTTTTCTCTCAATTTATCTTTTTCCTCTTGCATTTTACTATACACAGCAAGAACAAATAAGGCTGCACCTTCAACACTTTGTTTGGAAAATCTCTTCAGCTAAATATATAAGCCTTTAGTATGGATTACACCTTAACATAAAGAAAACGAAAACTGAATAGACCATGGACTTCCAGAAGAACGAATAAATCTGTGTTGGAAGAAGTACAGCCAAAATGCTCCTTAGAAGCGAGGATGGCAAGACTTCATCTCACGTACTTTGGACCTGTCATCAGGAGGGACCAGTCCCCCAAGAAGGACATGATCCTTTGTAAAGTAGAGGGTCAGTGAAAAAGAGGAAAACCCCCAACAAGATGGACTGACACAGTGGCTGCAAAAATGGGCTCAAACATAGCCATGATTATAAGGATGGCACAGGACCAGGAAGTGATTCATTTGTTGTACATAGGGTCACTGTGAGTTGGAACTGACTCAAAGGCACTTACAACAACAACAACAAATATACAAGTTTATCATTTACAAGTTCTGCTTTCCACCTAACTGCAGGAGATAATTCTGCTAAACTTTCTGACACTACTTAACAAGGATCTCCTTTCCTCCAGTTTTCAAGAACAATAATAATAAGTAATTATTCAAAGCCTACCAGAATAAATGTTTGACAATGAACATAACTTTCATTTATATGTGTGTTTATAGATCTCTTAAAAATTAGAGCTAAACTCACCCAAGTAAACTATATTCACAATATTTTTCCATATAGTTAATATCAAAACCCCAGAAAAGACAACATTAACACCACAAAATATATACAATGGGGGCAGTGGTGGTTCAGTGGTAGAATTCTCATCTTCCATGCGAGAGAGGTTTGATTCCCAGCCAATGTACCTCATGGGCAGCTACCATCCACTGTCAGTGGAGTCTTGTGTGTTGCTAGGATGTTGAACAGGTTTCAGCGGTGCTTCTAGACTAAGACGGACTAGGAAGAAAGGCCTGGTGATCTACTTCCCAAAAAATGAGTAAAAGAAAACCCTATGGGTCACGATGATCTGATCTGCAACAGAACATGGGAACAGCACAACAGATCACGGGGATAGCACAAAAGATCATGAGAGAAGTGTTTCACTCTGTTGTACGGGGTTGCCATGAGTTGGGAACCATCTTGACAGCAGCTAACAACAACATACAGAATACACAGATTCTATCAGTATTACGTTTTTATGAAGACAAATGTAGACAGAATTAGGAGTGCTAACCTCATAATCATGGTGTGCCGAGTTGTTTTTGGCACAGAAACCTAAAAGTAAGGAGGCAATGATATTCTGAGGAGGTGGAGAAAGAAGGAAGATAAGAGAAAGGACAATTAAACACAGCTATAAAATTTAAGTGTGTTAACACAGAGAAAAAAATTCTGTAAGAGTAGAAGATGGATAGTTTTACTCAGATCTAAACTTTATGCTTCAGAAACTATTTATCTAGCACTTTTTTACTTTTTGTGAGCACTCCTCAGAAATTTATTATACCAGTTGGCAAAAACAGATGACAGAATCAATTACTATAAACCAGCACATGCAATGAAGGTGCATATAAAGATGGGATTATTTAGTTCGACCAGAGATAAAACCATGTTACTTTCTATGGCTTCATTTTCTTTGTGAAATGAATGCAGTAAATACAGAATCGGGAACACATAATTTAAAGTAAACAAAGCAATGCAAAATACATACCTCTTGATGATACTGTCATTTTCTTTTAATTTATATCAATGTTATTTCTATACGAGGATGTATTTTCCACAGATTAACTAGTGATCACTCAGACCAAATACTGAGAACACTTTAAAATCATATTAGGAATTGCAGAATATTCAATTTATGACAAAAAAATTGTTCCTTTTTCCCTCTGACATGTTACCTGTACTTTCTATTTTTCACTCCTCTGAAAAACTACAGATGTCATTTAAAAAAGGTATTTATTCAAAGTGGTTAAAACAAGTTATTAATTCTCCCAATAAAGGCTCAATCTCATCCTACAAACTCATATGGATATGTTATATTTACTATCACCTTTTGTTTTTAAACATGCTGAAACCACCTGGCTAAAATGGTATGGTTCCATGATAAATGAAGGTTCCACAAGATCTAATGCTGCCTGGTATAAATTCTATGAGATTTTAACCTTGGACAACCATAAAATAAAACACTGTATCTTCATTTTAAAATATAAATCTACTCCAAAAACTATATATTTATATTATTAAAATGCTTTTTATTCAATGTAACAGAGAGATAACTACAGCCCATAACTTCACTTGTAGCATAATCACAGATTTTCTCAGAATCTAAACTATGTCGCATAATGCATCTCCCTTGTTTAAATAAACAGTGCAGACATTTATCTCCTGTGATCTGCAATGCCCTGTGGGAATTTAGCCACAAATATGGAGAGGGGGAGAAACTTGTATATGATTAGAATCTGGAGAAAAAAAGAGGAAGGGAGAACATCTCAAAATACTAAGGTTATGAATTCTCCCAGAAATACTTCAAAATCTCAATTTAAAAAGGATGGAAAGTACAATGAAGCCGGGTTATTTTTGAAACTTTAAAACAATTTCATAGCAGGTCTGGAAAGATAATCAGTCATGACTTAGGCAGCAGCACATATTCTCTAACAGCAAATAATTTTTAGATATGGCAAAAGGATACGGGACTAGACACTTCTTAAAGTATCACCTACTTTTAACCTAGGGAAAAAAAATTGAATTCTATAAGGAGTTCAGATGACATCATGATCAACCATCTAATAAATGTTCACAGGAACAAATGCGTAGGACCCCAGGTCAGACCCTGTGAAGGTTAAAATAGAATGTATAAAATAAATCATATATCATCTTCAAGGGCAACTTTAATAAATGAGAAAAATAATATCTACCTATCTGGGCTTAGACATTTTGTAAAGGCATTATTACTTGGTAAAAAATGGACTGAGAAAGTCGTTAGGCTGATGATAGGTTAAAAAATTGTGTGTACGAAATGCTATCAACATAAAGTGTACTCAGGCTATTTGATGAGATACTCACAGAACGACTGTAAGAAGGTTCCAGTATCACAGGTAATGACATTTTTCCTTGAAGATTCAATTTTGTTAAATAAAAAATCTTTTCCCCTACAATTTTTTCTTTTTTCATGCGATGTACACCGTACAGTCTAAACCGAACTGCATAATTTCCAATCATCTCAGATTCAACATGATGAAATTTGAATGTTTCTGTGAATACGGGGCATGGTCCTCTCTGGATGCTGGTTTTTGCTCGCTGTTTCTTTATAGGTAGAAGAACAAGGTGTACTTGCCATGAGTTGCCACCTGTCCTGTTATATGTTGGGATGTCTGTGACAGCTGTCACTGTTACCAGAAGCTTCTGTTCTTGTGAGTCATAGTCAAAAGTCACATCCAGTGTGCCATATTTAGCTTCTGGCTCAGGATCAAAAGGTTTAGGAAGCTGTGAAGATGATCCTTGAGCTGACATATCCTAAGAAAAGCAAATTTAAATATTTTAAGTTTTTAACGCTATTATTTAATCTAGTATGTAAATAAATACCTGATATTTCATTAGGAGGTCATGTGAAAACAAGTTTGATTCACTTCCACAAAGAAATTAATAGCTAACTATAATCAAAAGCTGAAACTATAGGGGCAAAACCGTTTAAGCAGGTAAGAAAAACTAAAAAACTTACTATAATAAAGACAAATTTATAATTTAATATTCACCATCACCATTTTGAGAAAGTTGGATATATATTCTTATAAATAAAAATTGAAAATATATACTCTAATGTGTATCTGTTTCTTTTATAATAAAGGAAACCACTAAATTTTAGTTTCAACATTATAAACAATGCATTTGACAACTCAATATTAGGCTAGAGAGAAAGAAAACATAAATAAAATTATAATGCTATTAAAATTTTGTTCCTATTTTCAGGGTTTGTTCTAAAATGCCATCAGTAATAGAATGCAACCACACTTGGATTAAAAATCAATCGAAATATAAAATATGGAAGTATAAAGGCCTCAAGATATTTGCAGCCAAATATTTACTGTCCACAACACAGACCATATTTACGTCAATTTTTAACTGAATTTAAAACTACATATTATTTTTTAATATTACTACTGAAAATGGAGGAATAGATATTTTTAGAAAAGATTAGAAAGACAAACTATATGTTTTAATTATAGGATTAAAATAATTGCACCCATTTTACCTGCAATTGTCTCAATCCAACTATCTAGAATATAATGGGGGTTTTAGCTACTTACTGACAGTGTCAAACCCAGGTCTCTGACCTTTCAACTACACCACTTTGCCCCTTCAAGTATTTTAATAAATCTTAAATGTCTATCATTTTAAAATGTACATCAATTTTTTAATCTGACCATCATTCATTAATTTTCTGAATTTTTATTTAGTGTCTATTATGGCAATTACAATTACTTACCCCACCATCTTCCCTTCACCCATTGAGTCAACAGAACTCCCTGAGTGTTGGTTGGAAAAGCAATGTCTAGTAAGAGACTATACTTCCCCGTCTCCCTTATAGCTTACATGCCCACATGACCTTGCTCCGGCAAATGGGATAGAAACAGAAGTTACATGTGAAACATCCAGATCAGCTTTTACAAAGAAATTGCTTGCCCTCCACTCTCTATTTTGCTTTTCCCACAAGCAGATACAGTTAGGATGGTGTCTTAGGCTGGATTCTCTAGAGAAGCTAAACCAGTAAAGCATATAAACATATACAGAGAGATTTGTATCAAGGAAATGGCCCACGTGGTTGTAGAGACTGGAAAGTCCCAAGTCTGTGGGCCAGCCTGGAGGCTTCTCCTGACTCACATAGCTGCAATGGCTGGTGAACCTAAGATCAGCAGGTCAGACAGCAGGCAGGCTGCAGCTCAAGTCCCAAGAATCACAGGTCAGATGAACAGGAGCCAGCTGCAGGATCCAGAGCAAGCAAAACCTCACGAGCCTTGCCAGAAAGCCCACCTATATTGGATGCAGACCACATACCCAAGGAAACTCCCCTTTCAACTGATTGGCTACCCACAGTAGATCCTATCATGGAGGTGATCATGTTATATCAGATCTCATCATGGAAGTAATTACATCATTATACAACTGCCAGATTACATCATAACTGCCAAACCACTGAGAATCATGGCCCAGCCAAGTTGACACACAACCTTAACCATCACAGTTCACCCCTTGTCAGCCTGGCACCTCTACACATCTCCTTAAACCATACATAATCTCTGAATAAAGACAATTATAAAGACATACTTGCTTCTAACATGATACAACTAACACAGGTACAACTGGAAACGCACTAGCCCCATTTACATAAGAAAACAAAAATACTTGATGCACACATACAAAGAAGAAATACAACAATTACTGTCCTCATTTCTGCAATTGGTCACATGGTTGTAACTGGTAATCAGAACTACTTTCTTCTACCACCCATTCCATATTCCTTTTGCTCTCAGCAAGCACCTTAGCTAGTCTGGGTCTTTGTCTGGTGGGGTGACCCAAATCTTCATTCCTGAAAGGTCTGGGTCATTAGCAGTCATGTCGGAATTGGGTTGCTGTAGTTTTCCATTGACGCTAATCACGAGGCATGGTAGTACTAAGAGACGCCCTAAGGGATCTCCTGCTTTTCAGACATATTCTTCTTTGCCTCCATTATGTAATATCAATCCGATCTCCTCTTGGTAATCAGAATCAATCACACCAGCCAATATGGTAACTCCCTTCTTTGCCTATTGATTCAGAGGCATAAGGAGCCCCAAGCGGCCAGGTGGCATTCTTACCTTCCGGTTCAGTGTAATCAGTGATGTGTCTCCAGGTGGGAGCATTCCTCCCTTTGGAACTAAGACTTCTAAGACTTGCAGAGGATAGGGTCGTGGGGATAGGAAGCAAAAATTTTGCAAGTGGGTCACTAGGGGTAATAGTGAGTGTGCCCAGCCTCCCCTTCATTCAAGGGGTTGTGGGTCTGTAAACTTACTCAAGTTCTGGGAATTGATTGAGGGACCGTGACTCTCTATTCTGGTGATTCGAATTAGACTGCTGTTCACTTGACCTAGAATTCTTCCACTTGTACATATCAAGTAAATATTTAGTAGATTTCCTATCTGTTTCACTCCTAGGGACACCATGACTAAGTAGCCAAGCCCATAAGTCCACACGAGTGAGACTATTCTGATTACTGCTTTGAATCCGCTGTCCATTATAGTAACCATGCCCACCTTGTCTGTCAATTAAGTGCCGCCATTTGGCCCCTACTACCACAGGGTCCAGTGGCGTGGGCATTTTGAGATATTCCTTCTAAAGTGAAGGATAAGTTACTGCATCTGGCCCTTCCACAACTAAAATGGAGGCAAAATGCCCAGTGGACCACTTTGGATTTTGGAGGCAACGTATCACTCATTTGGGTACGCTTCTCCAGCCTATTTATCAAGTGACTCGAAAAGCTGCTAGTTTTGAATGGGGCCCAGAACACAAGAATGCTCTGCAACAGGTTCAGGCTGCTGTGCAAGCCGCTCTCCACTTGGACCATATGATCCAGCTGATCCAATGGTGCTAGAAGTGTCAGTGGAAGATAGAGATGCTGTCTGGAGTCTTGGCAGGCCCCTACTGGGGACCCTTACGATTTTGGAGTAAAGCCCTGCCATCCTGTGCTTTTGAGAAACAGCATTTGGCTTGTTACCGTGCCTTAGTAGAGACTGACCGCTTAACCAGGGGCCACCAGGTTACCGTGTGGCCTGGGCTGCCCATCATGAACTGGGTGGTGTCTGACCCACAGAGCCATAAAGTTGGATATGTACAGGAGTACTCCATCATTAAATGGAAATGGTATATACAAGATCAGGCCCGAGCAGGACCTGAAGGCACAAGTAAGTTGCATGAAGAAGTGTCCCAAATGCCCATGGTCTCCACTCCTGTCACATTACCTTCCATCTCCCAGTCTGCACCTATGGCCTCATGGGGAGTTCATTATGATCAGTTGACTGAGGAGGAGAAAACTCGTGCCTGATTTATAGATGGTTCTGTGCAACATGCAGGCACCACTTGAAAGTGGACAGCAGCAGCACTACATCCCATTTCTGTGACCTCATTACCACCAAGCAAGAAGCGAGCCTGGAGCAGAGCGTGTCCTTTGGACCCGGGGTACTTGTGCTGAGAAATTCCTAGACCCAGGGAAGACTGATGCCAAGATCCTCCCCCCAGAGCTGACAGAGACAGAAAGCCATACCCTGGAGCTGGGACCCTAAGTTTGGACTTCCAGCCTCCAGACTGTGAGAGAATTAATTTTTGTTTGTTAAACCCATCCATTTGTGGTATTTCTGTTATAACAGCACTAGATAACTAAGACAGATGGTATGGGTCAGCTTGAGACCGTGTGAACTATGACAACATCCTAGGGCATGGCAGAGTGACAAAAGAGAAGGAACTGGGTCCCCAAATAATGCTACAGAGCAAAGGTATTTACTCACCCTGGACTACCTGATCATCTGTGGGCTATTGTTAAATGAAAGAGAAATAAGCTTCTGTGTTTTTTAGCCATTGCATCTGGTGGTCTCTTTGTTATAGCAGCTTAAAATGTACCCTAGCTATTGTACCTACCATATGTCAGGCCCTATTTCAGGTGAGGGATGCAGTAGAGAATCGAAAACACAAAGTCTTTGAACCTCATAAAGCTTATCCACTAATGTCTATTGTGGCCCATTTAGTATCATGTATGGGAAAAAAAAATCACAAATGAAAAGCACTACTTGGGGAGAGGGAAAAAACACTTAGGGCAGAATGCAGAGTTTTTAATGCAGTATGACTAAATCAGATAAACATGCTCTTGTTTTGTAAAAAAGCAAAAAACAAAACCCAAACCTTATAGTTTAAAATAAAATGTTTTAATGTCTTTCACTTCATAATTGGTAATTAAAGATTTTTAATAGCATGGCCTGGATATTTCAATTAAACATTTTCTAAAATACTGCAATAAGGTTAAGATTTTTAAGGCAGTAAACCTTTTTGTAAGGTCCTAGATAGCTATTTCTGAATTTTGTTTCTCTTGATGTTACCCTAATTTTTTTCCCTGGGCAATCTGACAATTCTTATGAAAGCAGATTAAAAAAACAAACAAACCAAACCTGTTGCTGTTGAGTCAATTCCGACTCATAGTGACCTTACAGGACACAGCAGAACTGTCCCATAGGGTAAGTAAACTGCCACATCTTCTTCCCATGGTGTGGCTGGTGGGTGCAAACCGTTGACATTTTGGTTATCAGCTGAACGCTTAACCACTGCACCACTAGGGATTCTGGTGAAGCCACATAAGAGCTGCTGATAAAATGTAAATAGTAGCTTTTAGCTGTTTTCTTTTTTTAATGTGAAACCAGATAAAAGCTAATATTTGCATTCTGCAAATAAGAAAAAAATCCTTCCTTTCAAGGTGCCCAAATCAAAGTTTTAAATAATCTTCAGTTAGCAGCAGGCCATCAGTAGAGTTTATGAACTTGCCATGGAATTCTCTGAACCCTCTCTGCCCTTCCAGTTCCATCACATATGTGGATAGGCTCTTACAGCTATATCTTAGACTAAACCAAGATGAAGGTAAGAATTTTCTATCTGATAAATGATATCCATCACAAGGATGGGAAGCAGTAAAAGAATTTAGAAAAACACAGGAGTGAATCTTATATCAACAGGCTATCTGCATTTCCCACCTAAGTATTTACGTAATGTGCATTTGCTGTATTGTTTGAATATATTCAATGTTTCTACAGTGGACACAAAAACAAGGAGGCTAGAAGACACTCATAAAAAGGGCTACCACAGACAGCAAATTAGTAACTTACTGTCTTAGCCATCTAGTGCTGCTGTAACAGAAACACTGTAAGTGGATGGCTTTAACAAAAAGAAATTTATTTTCTCACAGTCTAGTAGGCTACAAGTCCAAATTCAGACTATTAGCTCCAGGAGAAGGCTTTCTCTTTCTGTTGGCTCTGGAGGAAGGTCCTTGTCATCATCACTCTTCCCTTGGACTAGGAGCTTCTCTGCACAGGAACCTCAGGTCCAAAGGACCTACTCTGCTCTCAGCACTGCATTCTTGGTGGTATGAGGTCCCCATGTCTCTCTGCTCGCTTCTCTCTTTTGTATCTCAAAAGAGATTGGCTTAAGACACTACCTTGTAGACCTCATCAATATAACTGCCCTGAATCCATCTTATTACATCATAGTGATAGCATTTACAACAGAGAAACCACATCAGATGATAAAACGGTAGACAATCATACAATACTAGGAATCATGACCTACTCAAGTTGACAGATATTTTTGGGGGACACAATTCAATCCACGATACTTATTAAATATGGACAAAACTCATAACTATAGATAATGAGTAAGGTGGTAGCTTCTGAGACATAGGCAGAGTTAAGAAGACATGTTAAAGATGGATAGTAACTAAGTTAATAATTTGTGGGATGTGCCGAAGATAGATAGAATAAATAGAAAATATGACGGAAAGCCCAAGTCACGATCATGTCCCTCTGGGCTGACAGTGATGTCATTCGTGTGTTCTACCTAAGAAATGCAGATAAAACCTATGTCTGTTCAGTAAGCTAACTGGCAAGTTTTAGTGGTGGCCAGGTGCACTTGCCCTGCATCTCTCCCACAGACCAAGGGTGAATTATTGGCCCAAGGAACTCTTGTTCAAGTCTCAACTCTGGTCCTTGTTACCACACCATAAATAGAGAAGGCTGATGAAGCAGAGAGAGTAAGACAGGACATATGAGCATTGTATAAACCAGGATTCACATAGTGTGGTCCTTCCACCCACTTGTATCCTATCCTAAGTGTATTAACCTACCTCATCTTGCTCTCCTTACTTCTTGATTTATATTTGAAATAGATTCACACACTCATGCACGCACACACAAACACACACACACACACACAAGTAATTCGAGTACTTTAATATCATCTGTGAGTCCTCTAAGACAGCTTGCCTGGTCGTGTACTTGGAGGGTACCACTAACATCCCACACAACGATTTAGATCAAGAAGGGCAACACAGCATAGTTAAGAACATTGTTTTTGCAGTGAGACCTAGGCTTGAATAATAGTTTCACCATTTAAGAGCTGCCAGCACTTGGTAGTGCTTAACTCTCTGGGTCTCAATGTTTTCATCTGTAAAATGTAAATAATAACTTCCTGAAGACATGATTGTTAGAATTAAATAAGCTGCATAGCACAATTCCTGGCACAACTGGTGATAGCTATTATTGTTGTTGATGTTAATTACACATTCTAGGCTTCACTGTTTGTTGGCTATCTATATACTTTGAAACTCTACAAAAGAGCTGGTCAAACTTGTTCAGATGATAAAACACAGAGAAATACTCTTTGTGGAACATCATGAAAATACCAACATATTAAAATAAAATGTAGGATGTTCTTCTAGGTCAGGTACTATATTATATTACTAGAAATACTAGTAACAGATACAAAGTGGTTTTTTTAATTATAGAAGAAAAACTTAAAATTAAGGAAATTCTGTCCCTAGCTGAATTGTTCTATATATTGAGGAACCATGTCCATTATTTAATTTTGACAGCAGATCAGACAATTCACCTAGTAAGAGCACAGATATACTACAGTATTATGAAATGTTGCCTAAGACAAAAGTTATGAAACTTGAAATCTGAAACTTGAAAAGAAAGTGAATTCTACAAGACTACCTCATGAAAACCTCTAGGTTACCTCTGTAATCTTCATCATTATAGAAAGACTAAAACAAATCCTTTCTAGCACACGGCAAGACTGCAAAGGTGAAGCACAATTATTTTTGTTGTTGTTTTCACTTTTTGCTCCAAAAAATAAATAACTCAAAACTCAGCTATAAGCACTCTCAATGCATGATGTCATGAACTGAAATTTTATTAGTTAAGCTGATCACCTCTTATCCCCTCCAATTCTATACATGAAAATGCAACATTATTTTGAAGGATCTGTGAAACAATATTAATCAGCATCCTCCAAACAGTAAAAATAACAATAATTTTAAAACCCCACAAATGTAAGAAATAACCCTAAGATGAAACAAATAGGTAAATAATGTCAGAATGTTATTCATAAAGTGATAAACAAACAAACAAACAAAACAACCTATTTTGAGGTTGAAACGTGAGGGTAGATTATTCTTCAGCCTTGTCTGTTGCTGTCATTTTTCTACCCATTTTCCTTTTGGGAGGAGTTGAGGACTGGAATAGCCCTACAAATTTGCTGGATAAAGAACGGATCAAGAATAAAAACTGGAATCATAGCCACAAAGGAACAGACAGTGATGAAACCAATTGTTTTTTACCTAGAGGAGAAGCACAGGATTATTATCCTCCAAATCACATTCACTTAGACAATTCTATGTGCTTTTACTTACTTCAGGGCTCAGGACTGCGGTGCTGTCACTTGGAACATCTTCTTCATATCCTTTATTATGAAAACTTTCTATTTCACGACCTGTGCTTCCTTCACTTGGGCACTTGTTATATGAGCATCTTGGACTGTTGCTGCAGTGGAAATATTCATATTTACTGTCCCCAATTTCTGAGGGTGTACATGAGAGATGGGGAGAACCACTGTCATCCTGATATGGTGGTGGCTGCAATTCATCCAGTGGGGGTGTTCTTCTCATTCTCTGAATGCAGTTTCCTGATAATGATTAAGAATCTGGTCACTGTTTCCAATTAGCCTCACAAGAAGTAAAGCCCACAGTAACTATAAATAAGTTAAAAAACTGGATGAAAGTTTGTGGAAAAGTAGCTATTAGACTTACTAGTGAGTTTTCTTCTCCTCTAGTTTACAAACAAAAATAAAATAATCTGGTTCCCTGCCCCACTCCTGCATAATAAGATTAGGAATAATAAAAGTCATATACTAAAAGAGATCCTGTAGTTATGTACCACAAAAATGGGAGAACGGTAAGTATTAGTAAAACATTTATTTGGTTCTCCCTCTCAGCATACATACTTCATCATTTATTCCCCTGTGATCTGCGGCCTATCTAAACAAAGCAATAAAAATACGGTTTGTAAAACAGACATAAAAATCTCCTTTGTTTTTTTCTCAGTTACTGAGATGAACTTAAATTAGCATTCAGCTTAGCAGGGTCAGAATCTATTTTTCTACATCTACATCTATCCTGGGTCCAGAATCCTAAAATGAGATGCACTGTAAATCAAGCCCTAATCCCTGCTTGCTAACCTCCTCGGTCAGCAAAGACTGAAAAATATATTATGTCTCTTCTCCATTATAAGGTTAACCCCCATTACATTCCACATCTATGTCTACATTCTGTGTGAAGTATGGCTCCATCTTGTCTACAACAGGCATCCCTACCTCTAACAGCTAACTGAAATTACATTTTCTTTCAGTCTCAAATAATTTTTAAAATTTTTACCTCACTGAGAATAAACATATCTGTGAAAGAGGATGTAAGCGTGGGTAGGAGGGAAATGTAAGGAAATAAAGTTCAGTATACAATTTAAGAATAACTAAGTTTGTTTAGGTAAATCCTGAATACAATATCAGATATTAAATTTAAACACTGCTAATTTTTTTTTAATGGACTGTGTATTTCCTTTCTCAAAAAAAAAAAAAACACATAAAAAGGTAGTTTATATTATAATTTTTACACTAGAGTTCAATTCAAATATTCAGTAGTTCCTCTGTTCTTAAGAAAGAAAAACTTTACACAAGAACTACATACAGGCTCATTTAAAAATTACCACAATGGCTGGTTCAAAAGAAAAATATTAATTTGCATAAACTTAGCACAAATTTACACATTTGCTCAGGAGTCCTAATTTTGGAAAAAGAAAATTAAATGTCATACCTAGTAGGTCTAATAGACTAACTCTGGTTTACAAAACATAAATAAAAAGTAGAAAAGATGCTGAATTAATATAAGTGAAGCTAAATTAGAGAAGAGAAGATAGATTAAAGACACATTGCAAGTAGTAGCAAATAAAACACAAAATTACAGACTAACATAGAGACAAGTAGTCTTAGGCAATTATCTGGCGTAATATAGTTATGTTGGGTAGGAAAGTACCTGTCGCTGGCACAGCTGATAGGCTGACCTAATCACATCCATAATCTCCTTCTTTCCCTAGATGCACTCCAACTAGGCTGGCCAATGAGACCTAAGCAGAAGATTTCAGGGTGGGGCTTCCAGGAAAACTTTTATTTTCCTGACAAAAGCAGGCAGACGCAACTGGCATCTCGTTTTGTCCCCTTCATCCTCCCCCTTCCTCCTGCCTGGAGGTGTAGCAGCCATCTTATAACCACAAAGCAAAAAGCACGAGAAGGAAAGCTAGGGATGGAGAAGCAGAAAAATAGAAAAGCCTGGATCTCTGAAACATCACGAGTAGCTACTCTCAAACTTCTTGATGTCTGAGACACATAAATCTCTATTTGTTAAAATAACTGCAAGTTGGATTTCTTTTGTTTCCAAATACACTGGTGACTAATACAGTTCATACATCATGAAACCAATACCCCCCATCTAAAAGTGTTTATTTCACCAGCCATTGAATTAAATTAAATGGTAATAGCTAAATACTTACTGTAACCTGAAATCAATTAAATATTTCCCAATGTAGTGTTTCCAGGAGTCAGCATACCATCCTTTCCTTTATCTTTTTTCTTAAAAGAGAAGTAGTATTTTCCAGAAGTCTCTCAGCATACTGCCCCACAGATGTCACAGGACAGAACTGGGTCACATGTCTATTCTTAAACCCATTTCTGATAAGGGAAATGGGGTTACCGTAATTGGCTTAGATTAATCAGAAGTACCAAAATTTGAAGCTGGGAATGGGGTCAGCTTCACTGTTCATATTATATGGAGAAGAGTAGATGCTGGGACAATGTAGGGTCTAGGAAGGATGAAGGCAGGAAAAGGATGTTGACTAGAAAACCAATACAATCCAGCCCTTGCCTCCCTTATCCTTCAAGGTGCCACCGCTACCTCTGTTTTTATCTTTATTAGACCATCTTCCCTCTCTATGGCTACAATATCCTTCTCTGAACTTCTTCTAATGTGACCAGTACAATATAATTTCTGCCTGGTAACAATGTTATGCCCTATTTTCTTTCGCTTACTTTTTCACATTAGGTCCCCGCCTAGTTGCCAGCCAACTACGGTATTTACACAGAAATCTAGACAAAATAACTAGAGATTAAAACATACTTCTAAAAAACCATGGATTAAAAGAGAAATTACAATAGAATTAGAAAATGTACTGAGAATAAAAATAAAAAGAATCCATATAAATACTTGTGGAATGCAGCTAAACCCATGTTTGGAAGGATATTTATGGGTTGAAGTACATATATTTGGATTACTGGTGGTGCAGTAATTAAGCACTTGGTTGCTAACCAGAAGGTCGGTGGTTCGAACCCACTAGATGCTCCACGGGAGAAAGATGTGACAATCTGCTTCCATAAACATTTACAGCCTTGGAAACCCTATGGGGCAGTTCTCGTCTGTTTACAGGGTCGCTATGAGTTGGAATCAACTCGACGGCAGTGGGTTTGGTTTTTAAGTGCGTGTATTTAGGGGAAAGGTTGAAAATTAATGATCTAAATCCTAAACATCCATCTCAAGAAATTAAAAAACAAACACAGAAAATTAAACTCAAAAAAATAGGGGAAATAATAAAGAACAGAAATTATATAGAAAACACACACACACACACACACAATAGAGAGCACCAGCAAACAAAATAAAATTCATTGAAAACACTAATAAAAATTGATAAACTGCTGGAAAAGATTGGTCAGGAAGAAAAAGGTATGACAAACATTAATATCAGAAATAAAAAAGGGACATCATTTCAAATATCACAGGCATTAAAAAGAAAACGAGCTTTACCTTTGCCCTTCCCTTTCCGAAAATTCAGCCCTAAGGCCATTCAGTGGGGCAGAAGAAGGTAGGATCTGCACTGGTGGTAGCAAGGAAAGCTGCAGCGACCCAGACTGATACACCAGAGCCCAAGTGGAATGAGGATGTCATCCACATGGAGAGGAAGACCCGTGTGTTATTTTCAGGCCTAAGTAAGGTAAGAAGGGTGTCCATGTCCACATGGAGGTGCAGTCCAGGATACAGTGTCAGAGCCCAAGTGGAGCGAGGAGGGCCTTCATTTCAGCAAGTGACCAGGAGTGAGGTGCAGAGCTGCAGCATGATGCGGAGAGGCCCATCCTGGGGACAGCCCAACACAGTGTGTTGGAGCCGGACCAGGATAAGAAGGACCAGTGTGGGCCTCGAGGAAAAGCAGGATTCCCCATGGAGCGGCAGCCTGGCCTGGGGCAACAGAGCCCATACAAAGTGAGGAAGATGTCCCGATGGAGGGAAGGGGAGAAGCCTGGCAAGCAGAGTCAGAGCATAAGAATCTGAGACACGGAGGGATGACTGGTTCGGGTTGTCAAAGCCCAGGAGGGTGAGAAGGGCATCCATGCAGAGGGGTGTCTGCTAAGAGAGAACAGAGAGCGGGCAGGGTGAGGAGTGCATCCACATAGGCAGGAGGCCCGGCATAGGACATCAGAATCTAACAGGCTATGAGGATAGTAGCTATGTGTGAGGGTGGCCTGGAGTAGGGTGTGGCAAGCCCCACCAGGGTAAGGAAAGCAACTATGTGGGGGGAACAGGGAGTCCTGAAACAAGAGTGTCAGAACACATGTAGGGTGATGAGTGTATCCATATGTGGGGCTAACCGGTATTGGGGTGTCAGAGCCCATGGTGTGAGGGTCACAAGGACATCCACAAGTGGGGGAGGCTGCATAGGACATCAGAAGAAAAACAGAGTCGGGGGCATGCATGTGTGGGGGGAGGGGTGACTGATCGAATAATAAATATATTCAGGTTAATGGGACCCAGGTTAGAGAGTTTCAAATGTGAAAAGAGAAAAAAATTGGAAGAAATTCTGTGTTGAATTAGAATTGGAGATGGTGTGAGCTTATAATTTTTAATATATACATAGATATATAGTGTAGATATAATAAATACAGTATAAATATGGAAACCCTGGTGGTGTAGTGGTTAAGTGCTACAGCTGTTAACTAAAAGGTCGGCAGTTTGAATCCACCAGGCACTCCTTGGAAACTCTATGGGGCAGTTCTACGCTGTCCTATAGGGTCGCTATGGGTAAAATCGACTCAACGGCAGTGGGTTTGGTTTTTTGGTTATACATAAATACTGTAGTTCTGTCCACTGAGAGGGTTTGGGAACATCAACACCTCGATAGCAATGAGCACATCCAATACCCAGAACTTAGCTTCTAAATCTGTTCTCCACTAAAAGGAACCAGAACTCCTTGGAGAAATGGTTCATCCAGGGCTGGGACAAGATGAACCTAGAAAAACTTACTGTGTTAAAAGTGAGGACATGCTTAAAGAATGATGGGGAGATGTTAAAAGCACAGAGAAGCCAGCTTACAGGGACTCCTGACTGATCAAATCCCACTGACAATTTGAGCTTCAGAATAATTACAGTAATTGATTATATAACACACTGAAGAAAACAGAAAACCTTAAGTCCATACATATATAAATACATATATGAATAATTTTTTTTGAGGAACAGTATATCTCCACAGTTGCAAAGTACATTCCTATGAACTCCTTGTTAATTATAAAGAGAAAAGGAGTAGCTTTTCAGTGGAGAAGCCTGATGGATACTGCCTTAATGAAAAGATCAAAGTGAACGTTATAGGTAATGGGCATATAAAAACTGCACTGCCTGGTAAGATGCAAAGAGAAGACCACAGTATCACTTCTCCAGTATTACAGCTAAAGATGCAAAACCTGAATCTAATCATGAGAAATATCAGACAAACTCAGATATTCTACAAAATAAGTGACCTGTAATCATCAAAAGGAAATAACTTAAGAATTATTCTAGACTGAAAATAGATTAAAGAGACATGACAACTAAATGCTAAACAATTTTGAAATGGATCCCTTTTTTTTTTTTTTTTTTAATATTTTATTGTACTTCAGGTGAAGGCTTACAGAA
>NW_004443971.1:3933108-3942092 GCF_000243295.1 Trichechus manatus latirostris
TCATACAATATTTGTCCTTTTGTGATTGACTTATTTCACTCAGCATAATGTCCTCCAGTTTCATCCATGTTATGCGATGGTTCACTGATTCATGAAATGGATCCTTTTGCTGTAAAGAACATTATTTGGATGCCTGATGAAATCTGAGTGAAGCCTGAGGATCATATGGGCATAACATATCAATGTTAATTTCCTAATTTCGATGGTTGTACTGTGGTTATGTAGGAGACTGTCCTTGTTTGTAGAAAACCCACACTAAAGTATTTGGATGTGATGGAGTATCAGGTCAGCCATTTACTCTCAAATGGTTCAAGGGGAATAAAAGTCTTTGAACTGTATTTCTGACTTTCTTTAGTTTTGCAACTGTTTTTAAAAAGTCATCTCCATTAAAAGGATACCTTCATAATTTATGAAAATAAATTTAAAAATTATATTATACAGACAGAGTCCTAGAAAAATACAACCTATCAAAGCAGATCCAAGAAGAAACAGGAAAATTACATAATCTTACATCTATTAAAGAAATTGAATTCGTATTTACAAACCCTCCCAACAAAGAAAATTCCAGGTCTACAAAGCTTCATTGGTGCACTGTACAATTTAGGGAAGAAAAAAACACCAATCTTATACAACATCATTCAGTTAATACAAAAAGAGGCAACATTTCTGAAATTGTTTTATGAGGCCAGCATAACCTTGACACCAAAGTTTGAAAAAGTATCTTAAAAGAAAAGAAAATTATAGCCAAATCCTTCTTATGAACACAGATACAAAAATTCTGTACAAAATATTAGCAAATCAAATCCAGAGTTATATAAATAGGGTATTATATCACAATCAAGTTGGGTTTATACTAGGAATGCAAAGTTCTTCATCAAATTCAAGGTGGATTTAACATTCAAAAATCTATATAACTCGCTGCACTGAAAGAATAAAGGTGGAAAGTAATGTGATAATAGATTAAAATTTTTTCATAAAATTCATTATTCATTCAAGATAAAATCTCTGAGCAAACTAGGAATAAAAGGCAACTTCCCTAATCTCTCATAAAGGGTATCTATAAAAGTCCAATAGCAAACATCATATTTAATGGTGAAATGTTGAAATCTTTACCTCTGAGATCAGGAATGAGACAAGGATGACTGTTATCACCACTTCTAGTCAACAGAGTACTGGAGGTCCTAGCCAGTGCAATAAGGCAAGAAAAAGGAGATGTAAAAGGATTGAAAAGAAAGAATTAAAACTGTCATTACTCTCAGATGACAACTGTGATGTAGGAAACCCAAAATAATCTAGAAGCAATCTATTAGAGTTAGTAAGTAAATTTAGCAAGGTTACTGGATATGAGGACAATACAGCAAAATCAGCTGAACTTCTATACACATAACGAATAATTAGAAAGCGAAATTTAAAACTAATCCTGCATACAATAGCATCAGATAACATCAAATTCCTAAGAATAAGAAATGACCTTGCTGTTATTTTCCTAGTTCTTGGATTTATAAGAATGGATACTCTTAGTAATTGGCAGAACCCAAACTTCAGCTTTCTAACCAGTAGCCACTACTGGTTAATTCTACAGTATAGGAAGGTGCCTTGCTGGTGCAGGGTTAAGAGCTTGGCTGCTAATCAAAAGGTCAGCAGTTCGAATCCACCAGCCGCTCCGTGGAAACTCTACGGGGCAGTTCTACTTGGTCCTACAGTGTCGCTATGAGTCAGAATTGACTCAGTCGGTTTGGTTTGGTTTTGGCTTATAGGAAGGGACAGGTGGAAACCACTAGAGTTTCCATTCTCAAGCAACAAGGCATTCATAGAGAAAAAGTTAAAGACTTGAGAATTGCAGGTTTGGTGATATTCTTCACTAGTTTGGTCCCTGCAAAAACTAATAGCCTTGACAAATGAGGACACATTATCATAAACTTAATTAGAAGATTACTTCAACTGCAGTTGCCACACCAGATGGAGTCTCCTTTTTGAGCAAATTAATACAGCCTTGGTATTTGACATGTAGTTTAATCTAGCAAATGCTTTTTCTTTCATAACAACCCAGAAAGAATGACTGTAACAAGTTGTTTTCACCTTGCAATGCCAGCAATACCTCTACTGTCCAGGTTTAGGGAAACATAATACTTTTGTTCTATGCCACAACCTGCTCTACAGAGACTTTGGCTGTTTCAACATTTCATACTATATCTCCTTGATCCTGCTTTTGATGAGAGCAAGCTATTAGGACCTGGGGAGTAGAACGGTTGAGAGATGAAGTACCTTGGTAAGCTACACAGTGTGACAGATTTGAGAACTGAATACTACAAAAATACAGAGGCTTGCCACCTCAATAAACCTTCTGAGGATCCAGGGGCATGAAGGAATATTCATCCCAAAGTCAAAGATAATCTACTACTCCTGTGCTGCCTCCCACTAAGAAGACAAAAGGCTCAGTTGGCTTCTTTACATTTTGACAGCAGCATATTCCATGTGTGGGATACACTTCTGACCCACTTATAAGATGAACTGAAAAGCTATCGGCTTTGAGTAGTGCCCACAACAAAAGAAGTCTCTCCAGATGATCCAATGCATAGCAATGTGTTTAAAACAGTACTCAAAAATTTTGTTGAGTAAAGGGAAAAATAATTTTTGCAGAGCTATTTCTTCAACATGACCCAACCATGGCTGGCAGGGCAGAGAACTTCTGAGTTCAAAGATCATGAACTCACACTTTGTTTTTTGTTTTGACAATAAGGAAATAAAAGAGCAGACAATATTAAGAGACGTTACTAACTGCTCTAAGTTTTAGTACTCTTCTAATTAAAACATGTCATAGAAATACCACAACATAGGAAAGAGAAAAAAAACCCACTATTTTTGAAATTGCATTCCAAAAACAAATGCGACAAAATCTAATAAGAGTAGGTAAAATAATCTGACTAGACTATACTATAAATAAATCTGAAAATAACTTAAGATTTCTTTCAGGAAATAATGGAGGGGGTTTTGTTTACACGATTACCGAAACAACTAAATGATGACATACAGCAAATTTCTACCATAGTTTTTGTCTTATAGTAGGCATTCAAGAAATACTTAAAGAAGCACAATAATAAATCAATGGAAATATTTAATATACAGTGCATGTGCTTTGATTGCCTACATTAGAGGTTACCATTAAAATATTTAACATAATTCAAGATCACAAACATTAAGATTTGAACACTATCTTATTCTGTTGGATAATCAATAAAATTAATTTTGACCTAGAAAAACACATGCATATGGAGGGAGGAAAGAGTAAAAGCATGATTTGATTTAAATAAACAGCAGATGTTTCAAATTCACTGAATTATCCTAAATAATACAGTAATTTTCAAGGACAAAATAAAATTGATGATTTTATTCCTCATAAAAACTTATAAGCAGGGAAGCCAACATGGTGGCTTAGTCAGACACACCATGCTGTCCCTCTACAGCAAAGACCAGAGAAACCAAGTGAAGCAGATACAGATGATAATCCTGGAACCCTGGAATCAAATGAATGGATAAAGAACTAGATCGAACACTGATTAGAAGAAGAAACTGAAAACTACAAACAAGAAGATGGAGTAGAGGTGCCCTGCCAGCCGGCCTGGCACAGCGTGGCCATCTTGAGACAAAAACAGCACCAATCGTGAGTGAGCAGTACACCAGGCAACTACACAGAATTTCCCAACAGGACACACAATAACTGCGTAGATATACCTGGAGTGAAATAAGATCCTGATTGCTGGCTGCAGCCAACAGGAAGAGTCCAGGCACCTTCACTTAGTGACAGGAGCATGCTTCCTCTTCCCTCACCTTCCTAGTGATTAGCAGCATAAACTGACCCATTGCTGCAGCAACAATGCTGAGGAACAAGGTATAGGCTCCTCCTCTACCACCTCCCCAAACCCCAAATGCCACTCCATTGCCTGATGAACCTGCTGAGCAGCACTGGGCACTCGATTTGCCTCTTCCATCTGTTGACCCAGCTAAGCTCCCTCCCTCCTATCCCTATGTGGTGAGAGGTGGCAGCAGTGCGACCACACAAGTGACTCACATGCTACTTGCCCCCCTCACACCCTTCCCTGTGAAGGGCAGCAACCACACATGCGCATGAGTGGCCACCTGTGGCCCAAGCCCCACCTGGCCCTGTGAGAGGCAGCAGAAGTACAGCTACATAACCTTCTGCTGCTCTCTCTCCTCTTCACCTCCGCGCTGCAAGAGGTAGCAGCAGTACAACCGTGCAAGCACCTGCCCATCGCTCCCTCTCCCCTGGCCTTGCCTGGAGAGAGGTGGCGACAGCACAACACCATATGCACCCACCTGCCACTTCATCCCTGCACCCCCCCGCCTGCTGCTCATCCTGTCCCTCCTGCCTGCCAAACCAGTTGAGCTCCTACCCTATCCCCTTGCTTGGTGAGAAGCAGCAGCAGCACGACCATACACGCACACACTTGCTGCTACCTTCACCTTCCCCCCAACTGGCGAGAGGCAGAGGTGGCATGACCATACATGCAACCGTCCACTGCCCATCCCTTTACCTTCCCACCTGGTGAGGGGGCAGCAGCTGCGACTGTGTATGCGCCTGCCTGCCGCTCCCTCCCGAAATTCAGCAAGTGGAGAGAAGCACATGATTGTGCATACGCTATCCCGCCACTCACACCCTCCACCATGCAAGACTGCGCACGCCTGCCTGCCACTCATCCCACCCCATCAGACAGGAGGCAGTGACCATGCCAGCCAACCACATCCACCACACCGGCCGCCCCACCCACTCGGTAAGTGACACTACCTGCTCCTGTGGCAGAGAACTGACAATAGACAGTGGCCAAGGCCCACCCAACCTGGCCTCAGCTGTCCAGCAAGACCAGCAAACAGAGACCTGTGCTCACATGCCCAAATGCCACCCAACCCATCTGGACATAGATGTCGAGCACTCCACTATGGCCAGATTAGCACACCTGTCCCACCTGCCTGGATACATCAAAACAAAACAAAACAATGTATCAGGAAGCAGAAAATAAACCGTATAATTAATAAATGTATAATAACACATTAAGACCTCAGAAACAACAGACAATATCAAATCACCTAAAGTAGCAGGACAATATGGCTCCAGCAAGTGACTAAAATAAAGAAACAGGAAATCTGGAGAAAGAAATGTTAATGGAACTGTCTGATAATTCAAAAGACTTGTATACAGAGCCCTCCAAGAGATCAAGAAAGAGATCAAGATAAACACAGAGAAAATCAAGGAAAACACAGACAAAACTCCAGAAAACCTCAGGAAAACAATGCAAGAACAAAATGACAAAATAGACAATCAGAAACCATACAAAAACAGTAACTATAAATCCAGAAGTTAACACTAAATTTTCAGAAACAGATAATGCACTAGAAGGACAAAGGAGTAAAACTAAATCAATGGAAAACAGAATCAACAAAATAGAGAATAAATCCCTTGATACCAATCTGTTACAGGAACATCAGAAAAAAGAATGAAGAAAAATGAAGTAAGCCTAAGAGTTATTTAGGACACTAGCAAAAAGAATAGCTTATGTGTGATTGGAATTTCAGAACAGAGAGACACAAACATACACACACAAAGAACAGAAAAAAATTTCAAACATTTACTAGCAGAAAACTTCCCTAATGTCATGAAAGATAAGATATCCATCCAAGAAGCTCAAAAAACCTCCAAGAGGATAGATCCCAAAAGAAAATCACCAAGACGTATCATAATCAAACTCTCCAAAATCAAAGACAAAGAAAGAATCCTGAAAGCAGCTCAGGAAAAGCTAAATGTTACCTACAAACGGAAAGCAATGAGACTAAGCTGTAAATTCTCAACAGAAATTATGCAGGCAACAACAATGGGATGAGGTTGGGTGGGGCCAAGATGATGGAGTAGTCAGATGCTTTCGATGGTCCCTCTTACAACAAAGACCCGAAAAAACAAATGGATCGATTATATACAAGAATCTAGGAGTCCTGAACATCAAAGGCAAAGCTGAGAAATCAGACTGAGTGGCAGGGGGAAGGAGAGACAGTTTGGAAGCAGCGAGGAGTTGCCAGACCTAACCTGGCAGGAGCCAGAGCCCTTCAGCTCAGATCAATTCGGGGGTGAGTGATGACACAAGCAAGCAGTGGTGCTCAGAAGGGGTTTTCCACATTGGGAGAGACCCAGTGGCAAACAGTCTACTTGGCCATCCAGAACGAATGAGAAGCGTCCTTCAATTGGCAAAAGATAAGGATTGCGTCTGGTTAACCACATGGATCAAAAACACCATCCTCAGGGAAAAACTTCTCTACCATTTGCCTTCGTGCTCCCTGCTCTTCATTGGGTCTGGGACTGGCTTCAGCCACTGCCAAGTCCCCTGGGCCAGAAGTACGACCCATCAGACACCCTGAACCATTCTCCTGGCCTTAGAGAGGGAAAAAATTAGCAAACGGTGAAAAAATAATCTGCCGGATCTTCTAAGCCAGGAACTCAGGGTAGGTACAGCTCCTTTGCCTAGGCATAGGCATAAGGGATCCACAGACTTTGAGAGCCTTCCCCCCTACACGGACTTGTGTGGGCCCATTTCAACAGCATAGGCCCTCATTACTGCAGTACAACAGGGTATATATCTGAAGTCTAACTTCAACCGTTTCAGCTGTGAAGTGGTAGGTTCGTGACATTTGACATGGCTCTGTCCATTAAGCAGGGTCTTCACCTACCCACATCAGGGGCCTGAGGGCTGGAGGCTCCACCCACGCCACAGCCACCAGTGAAAGGGGTCCAAGGATAAGAGGTGCTCCTCAATCCTTACAGCCAACAGCACTCAGTGCTCATAGTCTGGCTGAAAAAACTGCCCACCTACATGCTCTAGGGAACAGGGACACACTTTCCTCCTGGACACTTGGGGGTGACTGTCAGCCCCCTGCCTTGCTTAGCGTGTGTTCCCCTGCTGCAGCTGAATGCCTGTGCCTACACCAATCACCCATGCCTGTCTAGGACTGTAGGTGAGAGCCTGCATCACACACTTGGTGGCCAACTACCTGGACACCTGAGCTGAATCCATACAAGAGGAGTGGCCAGACTCCTGGGCTCACACACTTAGTAGCAGGTCTGGCCACCTGGTGGAAGGATGTTGGAGCTTCAGGGGAGTCAGCAATTGGGCGAGCTCACACAAGCAGCCTATTTGGGCATAACAAAACAAAACAAGAAGCTACGACACAGTAAGGAAACATAAAATAAATAATAACTTATTGATGACTTGGAGACAACAGTTAATAACAAATCACACAAAGAGGAAATCCATGGTGGCTTCAGCAAGCTCCCAAAATAAAGAATCTAGAAATTTTCCAGAGGAAGAAGATTGCTTGGAATTACAGGAGGCAGAATACAAAAGATTAATACACAGAACTCTTCAAGAGACCAAGAAGGAAATCAGGCAAAATGCAGAACACGCAACAGAGGAACTTAAGAAGATTAGAGAAGACCATAATGACAAATTTAACAGGCTGAAAGAATCCATAGAGAGACAGCAATCAGAAATTCAGAAGATTAACAATAAAATTTCAGAATTAGACAACTCAATAGAAAATCATAGGAGCAGAATTGAGGCAACGGAAGTCAGAATTGGTGAGACTAAAGATAAAGTACTTGACACCAACTTATTTGAGGACAAATCAGATAAAAGGATTAAAAAAATGAAGAAACCCTAAGAATTGCGTGGGACTGTATCAAGAGGAATAACCTATGAAGGACTGGAGTACCAGAATGGGGGTGGGGGGAGCAGATAACAGAAAATACAGAGAGAATTCTTGAAGATTTGTTGGCAGAAAACTTCCCTGATACTGTGAGAGATGAGAAGATATCTATCCAAGATGCTCATGGAACCCTACATAAGGTAGATCCCAAGAGAAAGTCACCAAGACATGTTATAATTAAACTTGAAAAAACCAAAGATAAAGACAGACTTTTAAGAGCGGCTAGGGATAAACAAAAAGTCAGCTACAAAGGAGAGTTAGTAAGAATAAGTTCGGACTACTCAGCAGAAACCATGCAGGCAAGAAGGCAATGGGATGACATATATAAAGACTTGAAGGAAAAAAACTGCCAGCCAAGAACTATATATCCAGCAAAACTGTCTCTCAAATATGATGGCAAAATTAGGGCACTTCCAGATGAACAGAAGTTTAGGGAATTTGCAAAACCAAACAAAAATTACATGAAATAGTAAAGGGAGTTCTCTAGTTAGAAAATCAATAACATCAGATAATAACCCAAGACTAGAACACATGACAGAGCAACTAGATATCAACCTAGATAGGGAAGTCACAAAAATAAATCAAAGCTAAAACACTGAAAATAGGGAATCAGAGATGTCAATATGTAAAAGATGACAACATTAAAACAAAAAAGAGGGACTTAAAAATGTAGACATAGGTTTTTCATATGGAGAGAAAGTCAAAGAAATATAGAGAAATAAAAGACGGGTATAAACTTAGAAAAAAGGAGGTAAATATTAAGGTAACCACAAAGGAAACTAACAATGCTACAAGTCAAAATAAAAAACTAGAAACATATAAAGACTCAGCAAACACAAAATCAGCAACAATGAAAAAGATAAAAAGAAACTACATAAAGAAAAACGACTCAGCACACAAAATTAAGTGGAACAAAGAAACTGTGAACAATACACAAAAAAAGACATCAAAATGACAGCACTAAACTCACACCTATCAACAGTTACTCTGAATGTAAACGGACTAAATCCACCAATAAAGAGACAGAGAGTGGCAGATGGATAAATAACACGATCCGTCTATATGCTGCCTACAAGAGACACACCTTAGACTTAAAGACACAAACAAACTAAAACTGAAAGGATGGAAAAAAATATATCAAGCAAACAACACTCAAAAAAGAGCAGGAGTGGCAATATTAATCTCTGACAAAGTAGACTTTAAAATAAAATCCACCA
>NW_004443971.1:3942768-3961520 GCF_000243295.1 Trichechus manatus latirostris
AAAGGAAATAATAAGAATTAGAGCAGAATTAAATGAAATAGAGAATAGAAAAACAATTGAAAGAGTTAACAAGACCAAAAGCTGGTTCTATGATAAGATCAATAAACCACTGGCCAAACTGACAAAAGAAAAACATGAGAGGAAGCAGATAACCAATATAACAAATGAGATGGGTGATATCACAACAGACCCAAAGGAAATTAAAAGAATCATAACAGAATACTTTGAAAAATTGTACTCTAACAAATCTGAAAACCTGGAGGAAATGGACAAATGTCTAGAAACTCACTACCTAAACCAACACAAACAGAGGTAGAACAACTAAATAAACCTATAAAAAAAGAAGAGATTGAAAAGGTAATTTAAAAACTCCCAACAACAACAACAAAAAAACCCTGGTCTGGAAAGCTTCTCTGAAGAAGTCTACCAAATTTTCAGAGAAGAATTAACACCACTACTACTAAAGGTATTACAGAGAATACAGAAGGATGGAACCTTCCCAAACTCATTCTATGAAGCCAGCATAACGCTGATACCAAAATCAGGCAAAGACACCACAAAAAAAGAAAATTACAGACCAATATCCTTCATGAATATTGATGCAAAAATCCTCAACAAAATTCTAGCCAATAGAATTCAGCAACATATCAATAAAATAATTCATCATAATCAAGTGGGATTTATACCAGGTATGCAGGGATGGTTCAACATTAGAAAAACGATCAATGTAATCCATCACATTAATAAAACAAATGACAAGAACCACATGATCTTATTAATCGATGCAGAAGAGGCATTTGACACATTCCAACACCTCTTCATGATAAAAACTCTCAACCAAATAGGAATAGAATGGAAATTCCTCAACATAATTAAGGACATTTATATAAAGCCAGCAGCCAACATCATCCTACATGGATAGAGTTTGAAAGCATTCCGCTTGAGAATGGGAACAAGACAAGGATACCCTTTATCACCACGCTTATTCAACATTGTGTTGGAGGTCCTAGTCACAGCAATCAGGCTAGAAAAAGAAATAATGGACATCCAAATTGGTAGGGTGCTCACTTTGGCAGCACATATACTACAATTGCAATGATACAAAGAAGATTATCATGGCCCCTGCGCAAGGATTACACGGAAATTGATAGGGATGAAGTAGAAGTATATCTATTTGTAGATGATATGATCTTATACACAGAAAATCCCAAAGAATCCACAAGAAAACTACTGGAACTAATGAAGATTTCAGCAAAGTATCAGGATACAAGATAAACAAAGAAAAATCAGTTGGATTCCTTTACACCAACAAAGAGAATTTCCAAGAGGAAATCACCAGATCAATACCATTTACAATAACCCCCAAGAAAATAAAATTCTTAGGAATAAATCTAACCAGAGATGTAAAACACCTATACAATGAAACCTACAAGACTACTGCTAGAAACCAAAAGAAACCTGCATAAGTGGAAAAACATACCTTGCTCATGGATAGGAAGACTCAAGATTGTGAAAATGTCAATTCTACCCAAAGTGATCTACAGATACAAAGCAATCCAGATCCAAATTCCACTGGCATTTTTTAATGAGATGGAAAAACAAATCACCAACTTAATATGGAAACGGAAGAGGCCCTGGATAAGTAAAGCATTACTGAAGAAGAAGAATGAAGTGGGAGGCCTCATACTACCTGATTTTAGAACCTATTATACCGCCACAGTAGTCAAAACAGCCTGTTACTGGTACAACAACAGATACATAGACCAATGGAACAGAATTGAGAATCCAGAAATAAATTCATTCACCTACAGCAGCTGATATTTGACAAAGGCCCAAAGTCCGTTAACTGGGGGAAAAGACAGTCTTTTTAACAAACGTTGCTGGCGAACAAACTGGATATCCATCTGAAAAAAACTGAAACAAGACCCATACCTCACAGCATGCACAAAACTAACTCAAAATGGATCTAAGACCTAAATACAAAATCAAAAACAATAAAGATCATAGAAGAAAAAATAGGGACAATGCTAGGAGCCCTAATACATGGCATAAACAGAACACAAACCATAAGTAATAATGCACAAGCACAAGAGAGACTAGATAACTAGGAGCTCCTAAATATCAATCACTTATGCTCATCAAAAGACTTCACCAAAAGAGTAAAAAGACAACCTACTGACTAGGAAAAAAATTTTGGCTATGACAAATCTGATCAGTGTCTAATCTCTAAAATCTACAAGATACTGCAAAACCTCAACAACAAAAAGACAAACCACCCAATTAAAAAATGGGCAAAGGACATGAACAGGTACTTCATCAAAGAAAACATTCAGGTGGCTAACAGACACATGAAAAAATGCTCATGATCATTATCCATTAGAGAAATGCAAATCAAAACTATAATGAGATACCATCTCACTCCAACAAGGCTAGCATTAATCCAAAAAACACAAAATAATAAATGCTTGAGAGGTTGTGGAGAGACTGGAACACTTATACCCTGTTGGTGAGAATGTAAAATGGTACAACTACTTTGGAAATCAATTTGGTACTTCCTTAAAAAGCTAGAAACAGAAGTACCATATGATCCAGCAATCCTGCTCCTTGGAATATACCCCAGAGAAATAAGAGCCATCACACGAATATATATATGCACACCCATGTTCATTGCAGCACTGTTCACAATAGCAAAAAGATGGATATAACCTAGGTGCCCATCAATGGACGAATGGATAAACAAATTATTGTATAGTCACACAATGGAATACTATGCAGCAATAAAGAACAATGATGAATCCATGAAACATAACATGGAGGAATTTGGAGGGCATTATGCTGAGTGAATTTAGTCAGTCACACAAGGATAAATATTGTATAAGACCACTATTATAGGAACTCAAGAAAAGGTTTAAACACAGAAGAAAACATTCTTTGATGGTTACGAGGAGGGGGAGGGAGGGAGAGCATTATTCACTAACTAGATAGTAGACAAGAATTATATTAGGTGAAGGGAAGGACAGCACACACTACAAGGGAAGTCAACACAACTGGACTAAACCAAAGCTAAGAAGCTTCCTGAATACAATCAAACACTTCGAAGGACAGAGCAGCAGGGGTGAGGATCTGGGGACCATGCTTTCAGGGGACATTTAGGTCAACTGGCATAACAAAGTTTATTAAGAAATGTTCTGCATCCTACTTTGGTGAGTGGCGTCTGCAGTCTTAAAAGCTTGCAAGCAGCCATCTAAGGTGCATCAATTGGTGCCAACTACCTGGAGTAAAGGTGAATGAAGAACACCAAAGACACAAGCAGATTATTAGCCCAAGAGACAGAAAGGGCCACATAAACCAGAGACTTCGTCAACCTGAGACCAGAAGAAGGAGATGGTGCCCAGCTACCACCAATGACTGCCCTGATGGGGAAAACAATAGAGAGACCCTGATGGAGCAGGGGAAAGGTGGGGTACAGAACTCAAATTCTGGTAAAAAGACCAGACTTAATGGTCTAACAGAGACGGGAGGAACCACAGAAAGCATGGCCCCTGGACTCTGTGTCAACCCAGAACTAATAAAATTCCCGATTCCAACTCTTCAAAGATAGGACTGGACTGAGGGATATAAAATGATACTCGTGAAGAGTGTGCTTGTTAGCTCAAGTAGATACATGAGACTAAAGGGGCAGTTTCTGTCTGGAGGTGAAATGAAAAGGCAGAGAGGATTAGAAGCTGTTTGAATGGACACGGGCGATCAGCAGTGGAATGCAGGACTGTGCTGTCACAGTAGAGGGAGAGCAATTAGGGTCACATAACAATGTACGTGTAAATTTTGTATAAGAGCCTAACTTGAACTGTAAACTTTCACTTAAACTACAACAATTAAAGAAAAAAAGAACAATGGGATGATATATACAAAACCTTGAAACAAAAAAACTGCCAAACAAGAATTATATACCCAGCAAATTGTCCCTCAAATACGAGAGTGAAATTAAGATATTTCCAGATAAACATAAATTAAGGGAATTTGTAAAAACAAGACCAATTTTACAAGAAATACTAAAGGGAGTCCTTTGGACAGAGAACCAACAATGTCACACAACAAGCTGACATTAAGACACAAGGCAACATTACTCAGAAACCGACCCAGATAAAGAATTTAAAAAACAAAATAAAGCTACAAGATGAAAATAGGGAATCAAAGATGTCAATCTGTAAATGACAACAACTTCAAAACAAAAAGGAATAAATGGTGTAGTTACAGAACTTCCATATGAAGGGTAAGTCAAGGCAATATTATCAAGAAAGAACAGACTGTTTTACACTTAGGAAAATAAAAGTAAATTTCAGGGTAACCACAAAGAAAATTAATAAACCTTCTCACCAAAAAAAAAAAAAAAAAAGAAAAATCATAAAGACTCAGTATACATAATTAACAGCAACAAGGAAAATGATAGGAAAATCTATAAACAAAAAGAACTCAGCACAGAAAAGTATATTGAACAAAGAAATTGTTAGCACCACAAAAAAAGCACAAGAAAATGACAGCAGTAAATTCTTACCTATCAATGATTACACTGAATGTAAATGGATTAAATGCATCAGTTAAGAGACAGAGAGTGTCAGAACGGATAACATAACATGACCCATTAATATGCTGCCTACAAGAGACACACCTTAGACACAAATATCAAAATAAGCTAAAAATCAAAGTATGGAAAAAAAATATATCAAATGGCAATCAAAAAATAGCAGGAGTGGCAATAGTAATCTCTGATAAAATAGACTATAAGGCAAAAATCAGTATCAGAGATAAGGAAGGACATTATATAATATTAAAAGGTCAATCCAACAAGAGGACATAACCATAAGAAATATCTATGCACCCAATAAAAGGGCTCCAAAACACATAAAACAAACTTTAGTAGAATTGAAAAGAGAAATGGACAGCTCCGCAAAATAGTAAGGGACTTAAATATACCACTTTAGATGAAGTACAGAACAACTAGAAAGAAAGTCAACAAAGAAACAGAAGAACTAAATGATACAATCAACCAACTTGATCTTATAGACATGTACAGAACACTATGTCCAACAACAGTGCAGTACATTCTTTTGCAGTGTGCATATGTATCGTTCTCCAGAATAGGCCGTATGTTAGGCCACAAAGCAAGCCTCAATAAATTAAAAAATATCTAAATAATACAAAGTATCTTAGATCACAACAGTATAAAATTCTCAGTCAATAAAAGTAAGAAGAAGGAAAAAAATTAAATGCATGGAAACTGAATAACACCCTGCTTAAAAATCACTCGGTAATCAAAGAAATAAAAAATTCCTAGAATCAAACAAGAATGAAAACATACCAAAACCTTTGGGATACAGCAAAAGCAGTACTCAGAGGTCAATTTATAGCAATAAGTGCACACATCAAAAAAGAAGAAAAAGTCAAAATCAACACTTTAACCCTACAACTCCAACTAATAGAAAAAGAGCAGCAAAAAAAAAAAAAGCCCATAGGCACCAGAAGAAAGGAAATAATAAAGATTAGAGAAGAAATAAATGAAACAGGAAACAGAAAAACAATAAAAAGATTCAACAAGACTAGAAGTTGGTTCTTTGAAAGGATAAATAAAATCAACAAACCATTGACCAAATTAAAAAAGAAAAGGAGAAGATGCAAATAACACAAACAAGAAATGAGATGGGTGACATTACAACAGAACCAATTGAAATAAACAGGATAATAACAGAATACTATGAAGAATTGTACTCCAACAAATTTGAAAACCTAGAAGAAATGGACTAATTTCTAAAAACACACTAACTAAACTAACACAAACTGAGGTATATAATTTGAACAGACCCATAACAAAAGAAGAAACTGAAGTGATCATTAAAAACTAATGCCCACCAAAAAAAAAAAAAAAAAAGCCCTGTCCCAGATAGCTTCAATGGAGAATTCTACCAAATGTTCAGAGAAGAGCTGACACCCATTCTATTGAAACTATTCCATGACATAGAAACAGATGGAATACTACTGAATTCTTCTGTGAAGCAAGCATAACCCTGATACCAAAGCCAGGCAAAGACACCACTAAAAAAAGAAAATTATGGACCAATATCCCTCATGAATATAGACACAAAAATTCTCTACAAAATATTAGCCAGTGGAATCCAGCACCATATGAAAAAAATAATACATCCTGACCAAGTGGGATTTATACCAGCTATGAAAGGATGGTTCAACATTAGAAAATCAATCAACATAATGCACTACACAAATAAAAACAAAGGAAAAGAACCACACAATCACATCAGTTGATGCAGAAAAGGCATTTGATAGAATTCAGTACCCACGCGTGATAAAAACCTTCAGCAAAATAGGAACAGAAGGTAGATTCCTCAACATAATTAAGGGCATATGTACAAAACCAACAGCCAATGTTATTCTCAATAGAGAGAGACTGAAAGCATTCCCTTTGAGAATGGGAACCGAAAAAGGATGCTCTTTATCACCACTCTTATTCAATATTGTACTGAAAGTCTTAACCAGAGCAGTAAGGCAAGAAAGGGAAATAAAAGGCATCCAAATCCTTCTTTGGAGAGTAATGTCGGGGATCTTAAATGCTTGTGAGCAACCACCTAAGATCCAACTATTGGTCTCTTCCCATCCCAAGCAAAGAAGAGTGAAGAAAATCAGACTCAAGGAAACAATTAGTCCAAAGGACCAAACACGAACCACAGCCTCCACTAGCCTGATACCAGAACTAGATGGTGCCTGGCTACCACTACCGACTGCTCTGATTGGGAACACAATAGAAGGTCCTGGACAGAGTGGGAGAAAAACGTAAAACAAAATTCAAATTCATAAAAAAGACCAGACTTACTGGTCTAGTAGAGACTGGTAGAACCTTCGATACTATGGCCCTTAGACACCCTTCAAGCCTGGAACAGAACTCATTCCCAGAGACCACATTTCAGTCAAACAACAGAGCAGACTATAAAGTGAACAATAACACCTGTGAAGAATATGCTCCTCAAAACAACCAACCATACTAGAGTAACAGGACAGCATTTTCCCAAAAACAAAGTTCAGAAGGCAGGAAGGGGCAGGAAAGATGGGCAAATGGAAAAAGGGAACCCAGAGAGGAAGTGGGTAGAGTGCTGTCACATTGAGGGGATTAAAACAAAATGTGTATAAACTGTTGAATGGAAAAGTAATTTGCTCTGTAAACTTTCACCCAAACCACAATAAAATGTTAAAAAAAAAAAAAATCATGCAGGGAAAAAATAAAACTAGAAAAATCCAGAGGTAAATTTAACAATACGTATTTTATCACCTTTAAAATAATGAGGACAACTCAATAGCAACAGTAATCAGTAGCATTTCTTCCTTTTATTTTGATCAACTATATAGAAACTATAAAATTCTTAATATATTAAACTCTGGGTTGAATTTTAAAAGTAAGCCTAAAATTATGTTAATTTCAATCAGTATTTTTATTTATCGTTCTATCTTTGTGTTCAATGTTACTCAATTTTACCATGCAAAAAACATCTAATATTAATGAATGATTAAAAAGAATATCTAAGAATTTGTTTTCATCCATGAGGGGGTAAATTATATTGGATTAGACCTCCTTGTATAAACAACTAGAAAACTGGACAAAATATATGAAGTAACTGTTTCCAGGCAGTGGACAACATGCAGAGCAAGAAGGGAAACTCACAAGGTGCACCTCCTGACTATAGCACAGAAAACTAAAATCTGAGCAGGGCACAGCAGTTCACCTGACAGAGAAGACAGACATCAAGGTGTGGGGAAGCTGAAGTGGCTAGAAATTGCAAACAGGTGTTGCCTTAGTCATCTCGTGTTGCTGCGACAGAAATACCACAAGTGGATGGCTTTAACAAAGAGAAATTTATTCTTACAGTCTAGTAGGCTAGAAGTCCGAATTCCGGGCATCAGCTCCAGGGGAAGGCTTTCTCTTCTCTGTCAGCTCTGGAGGAAGGTCCTTGTTATCAATCTTCCATGGTCGAGGAACTTCTCAGTGCAGGCACCCTGGATCTCAAGGACAAGCTATGCTCCCAGTGCTTCTTTCATGGTGGTTTGAGGTCCCCTTGTCTCTCTGCTTGCTTCTCTTTTATATTTCAAAAGAGATTGGCTCAAGACACAATCCAATCTTGTAAATTGAGTCCTGCCTCATTAACATAACTGCTGCCTATACCACCTCATTAACATCATACAGGTAGGATTTAAAACACAGGAAAATCACATCAGATGACAAAATGGACAATCACACATTACTGGGAATCATGGCCTAGCCAAATTCATACACACATTTTTGGGGGACACAATTCAATGCATGACAGGTGTGCAGAGAAGTGGCCCCAGAAATCTGTGTGTAGGACTCTCATGAGTCTGTGTCCAAGAGCTGGCAGGTACAGAGAGACCACCCAAATCTTAGCAGAGACTATTCATTTGTTATAGGTTGCGAGAATCAAAGAGATGAGTAAGGTCTATGCTCTAAAGTAAAACTTATTCTAAACCAATCGTAATAGAGCTGACAAGATTTGTCTACAAGGGTAGACAAACGTTGGAGGTTGAGTTATCCAAGCCCTTCTAATTTGGTAGAACAGCTTACATCTTCTACATATATATATATATATATATACACACATACACAGACACACACACACACATATATACATATACATACACATATATATACACACACATATATATATACATATATACACATACATACTAATAAACCATAAAGCCAAGACTATGCATGGTCAAAGCAATTAGTAATGGAGATACCTTGTAAAACAAGAGTTAACACTGTTCAGAGAAAGGGAAGAGACTGTACAGAGATTCTACATCCTATTATCCATAATTTCCAGTGTTAAATTTAAAAAAATCACTAGACATACAAATAGAAAGGAAAAAAAGGTCTATAACGCCCCCTGTTTCCTCTAAAATGGCAGTCAGTAGAGTCCAAGATGGTCCAGAAATTAGGATTACTTGTCAAGGAATTTAAAAACAGCTATTACAAACATGGGGCCCTGGTGGTGCACGGGTTAAGAGCTTGGCTGCTAACCAAAAGGTCAGCAGTATGAATCCACCAGCTGCTCCTTGGAAACCCTATGGGACAGTTCTACTCTGTCCTATAGGTTCGCTATGAGTTGGAATCAACTCAATGGCAACAGTTTTTTAAAATTATAAACATATTCAAAGATTTCTTTAAAAAGGAGTTTCAAACAATTAATCAAATGTCCTTAACGAGTGAACAGACAGGGAATTTCAGTAAAAAAAAGGAAACTAAACTAAGTTTATAGAACTAAAAAGTACAATAACTATAATTTAAAATTCACTGTTTGGGCTAAACAGCAGATACCAGATAGTAGAATAAAGTCAAGAAGTCTGAAGGAGAGCAACAGAAATAATCCAATCCAAGGAATACAGAAAAATGATGGAAGAAAAATCAACAGAGACTCAGGGACCTGTGGGACAATATAAAATATCTAAAATACATATAATTGAAGGGAAAGGATAAAACACAATTGGGGCAGACAAAATTAACTGAAGTTATACCACCCCATAAGTCCCAAATCTGATTAAAAACACCAATTTAGAGATGCACAGAAAACCCTAAGGAAGATAAATATAAACAGAACATGCAGGCATATCATAGTCAAACTACTGAAAACCAAAGATAAAGAGAATATCTTGAAGCACAACAACAACAAAGATATACCCAGTAGAACAAAAATGAGATTTTCCACTAGACTATGAATCAGAAACAATGACGACCAGAAGAAAATGGAACATCTGTAAAGTGCTAGAGCAAAAACCTAAAAACCTAGAATTCTGTTTCCAGTAAAAATGTTTCAAAATTGAGATTGAAATAAGGACATTTTCAGATAAAAGAAACTGAGAAAATTCATTGCTTGCACTACAAGATAAGATGCACTACAAGAAATGCTAAAGGATATAATTTTGGCTAAAGGGAACTGACACCACATAGGAACATGGCTCCAAAGGAAGGAATGAAGCACATCAGAAATGATGAATGTGTAAATATAAAAGGCTATGTTTTATTTCTCATAATTCACTTAAAAGATAAGTGATTGTCAAAAAAATGTTGTAAGCTGGAGCTTATAATGTATCTAGAATAAAAATATATAAAAACAATGAAAGGAAAAAAGGACTGATATATTGAACTACACTGCTGCTAGGTTATAACACTTGTGAAATGGGATGCACTAAGTAGGCAGTGGTAAGTGTCAAATGTGAAATAAGATGGAAAAGTAAATGATGTGAAGAGTGAAGAGGTTTAATATTGAATTAGATAATAATAAATTAAAGAGCATATTTTAGCCCTATAACAAGCACTAAAAAACATATTTAAAAAAAGGCATATCTAAGAAACCAACAGAGGAAGCAAATTAGAATATTAAAAAAAAATTTTTTTTATTAACCCCAATAACGCAAGGAAAAAAAGAGGAATAAAAACTGTAAAGGACAAATGGAAAACAAAAACCAAGACAGTAGATTTAAACATAAACATATGGATAACTACATTAAACGTGAATGGAACAAATGCCCCAATTAGAAGTTCAGAGATTGTCAGGCAGGATTAAAAAAGCAATAGCCAATTATTTTGTTGTGCACAAGAAACCTACCTTAAATATATAAATACTGACAGGTTGAAAGTAAAAGGATAGAAAAATAAATATCATGCAAAAAAAATTAAAAAGCTAATGTAACTACACTAATACAAGACAAACTAGACATAAAGACAATGATGTCAGAAGACACACTGATGCAACTCTGTAATGATAAAAAAAGAGCAACTCACCAAGAAAAATCAATGACAAATATCTATGCACCTAATAGGCAATCATCAATATTATGGTGGAGTGGTGAACACTTTTTCTTTTATCATTAGATGCAACCATATGAAATTGCCATTTTATGCAGGTCAAAAATGACTGAATATCAGCAGTTTCATATGGTTCCAATAACAAACTAAGCCCAAGCACTGTGTTGCATATAAATAAGCAGTGCCTTAGAACAAGGAATTTGGTAGAAGTGATCCTATCATATATATTTCAATCTTACTTTAACGAAAAGCAAAATGTTCAAGTGTGTTTAGATTAAAATAAGTTAATGGGGGTATAAAACAAAGTTGACAGATCAGTATAATACTGGTTCAGTGACCCAGTTAGATACTAACAGCTGAAAAATAGCAGCTATTAACATTCTTTTTAGCCCAAGATTCATCTAAAACTATGAAGCAATACCATATAACACCTAAATTAGAAAACTCCTAATGTGTTTAAATAAGAGGTTTTAAATCAGTGAGTCATTAAAGGGGTTGAGATATTTTCTCTCTAATACTCACTGAAAGACAAATTGGGTTTTACAAAAATGTAGCTGACTGTGTATTTTCAGAAAGGAGGCCTTGAGAGTCTAACTTTCAGTGTTGAAAGTGGAGTTTTGAAAAAAGCCAGTAAATCAAAATGTGCCAATATAATTTTGTGGCTACTTCAGAGAACTTACTTCTTTTTTCTTTTGATTCTTCACTGTTTTCACTGAGGTAAAATGTACATAAAATAAAATACACAGATCGTAAGTGTACAATTTGATGAGTTCTGTCAGACAGATGATAGAGATAGATTCATGTAACACCCACTCACGATGTAGAACATTTTGATAATTCCAGAAAGCTTTTTCATCCCTTTTAAGTGAATCCCAACTCCCCACTTACAATTACTATCACTACAGATGAGGTTTGCCTGATCTCCAACATTTTTGTTCTGGCTGCTTCTTTTTTTTTTTTTTAAACTGTACTTTAGATGAAGAGTAAATTAGTTTCTCATTGAACAATTGATACACATACTGTTTTGTGACATTGGTTGTCAACCCCATGACATGTTAACACTCTCCCTTCTTGACCTTGGGTTCCCCATTACCAGCTTTCCTATCCCCTCCTGCCTTCTCGTCCTTGCCCCTGGGCTGGTGTGCCCATTTAGTCTCGTTTTGTTTTACAGGTCTGTCTAATCTTTGGCTGAAGGGTGAACCTCAGGAGTCACTTCAGTACTGAGTTAAAAGGGTGTCTGGGGGCCATATACTTGGGGTTAGAGAACGCATTTCTTAACACAGTTCTACAATGCTGATGAAACCAGTTTACTTGCCTTTATTTACCAATTTATGCATGACAATGAATTAACTCCTGTACTTTACTGAGGTATAATTTATATACAATAAAATCTACCCATTTTCAATGTACATTTCAACAAGTCTCAACAAATGTATACAGTCCTGTAACTACCACCACAATCAAGATACAGAGCATTTTCATCTCCCCAAAAGTTCCCTCATGTCTATTGCCTCCCCACAAATTCAGCCCCAGAGCAACCATTACCTGCTTTCCTTTCACTATAGTTTTGCCTTTTCTAGAATTTCACATAAATGAAATCATATAGTATATAGTCTTTTGTGTATGGCTTCTTTCACTTAGTGTAAGTGCTTCTAAGATTCAAGTTTGTTGTTCCGCCTATAAGTAGTTTGTTACATTTTATTGCTAAGTAGTAGTCCACCTTTTATCTTTTCACTAGTTGATGAGTATTTGAGTTGTTTCAAGTTTTGGCTACTATAAATAGTGAACATTCATTTGTGTTCAAGTTTTTATTTCTCTTGGGGAAATACAAGTGGGATTGCTGGGTCATATGGTAGATAGGTATATGTTTGACTTTATTAAGAAACTGCAAACTGCTTTCTAAGTGGCAGTACCATTTTGCATTTAAACCAGAAATGTGTAAGAGTTCCATTTGTTCCACACCTTCATCAATATTTGGTATCATCAATCTATTTAATTTTAACGATTCCACTAATTGTGTAATGATATCTCATTGTGGTTTTAGTTTCCATTTCCCTTAATGACTAAATTATTTCAGCATCTTTTCATGCATTGAATTGACCATCATAAGTTTTCTCCTGTGAGCACATTTTTTAATCAAGCTGTTTCCTTATTATTGACCTTTAAGAGTCCCTTGGTGGCATAAACGATTAAGCACTTAACTACTAGCTGAAAGATTGGTGATTTGAACCCACCCTGAGGTGCCTCAGAAGATGGGCCTGGTCCTGACAGAGACTGGAGAAACCCCAAGCGTATGGCCCCCAGACACCCTTTTAGCTCAGTGCTGAAGTCACTCCCGAGGTTCACCATTCAGCCAGGGATTGGAGAGCCCCATAAAACAAAACAGGACTAATGAGGCACAGCAGTCCAGGGACAAGGACTAGAAGGCAGGAGGGGACAGGAAAGCTGGTGATAGGGAACCCAAGGTTGAAAAAGGACAGTGTTGACATGTCATGGGGTTGATAACCATTGTCATAGGGCAATATGTGTAGTATTTAATGAGAAACTATTTGTTCTGTACACCTTCATCTAAAGTACAAAAAAAAAAAAAAAGAATTATGTATGTGAGATCAAATTGACAACAGCAACTCAAAAGGTTTGATGGGAAGCCTAAGGGACAGTGAGTTGAAGATAATGGTGATGGAATAATTTGGGAAAGGATAGTGAGAATTGCAGCACAACTGGAAGAACATAATCCATGTCACTTAATTGTACATGTAGAAATTTTTGAAATGGTGTATCTTTGGCTATGTATATTTTCACCAAAAAAAAAAAAAAGCCCTCCAAGGTTGAGAAGGGAGAGTGTTGACATGTCATGGGGTTGTTAACCAATGTCACAAAACAATATGTATACTAACTGTTTAATGAGAAACTATTGGCTCTGTAAACCTAAAGTACAATAAAAAAAATTAAAAAAAAAAAGAAGACAGGCCTGGTAATCTGCTTCCAAAAGGTCACAGCCATGAAAAGCCTATGGAGACGTTAGTTCTACTCTACACACATGGGGTCACCATCAGTCGGATTTGACTCGATGGCAACTAACAAGAATTCTTTACAAATCCAAATACAGATCCTTTAGAAAACACAGGTTTTCAAATATTTTCTCCCAGTCTGTGGCTTGCCTTTTTATTTTAATAGTGTTTTTTGAGGAGCAAATGTTTTAATGTAGTCATAAAAATTCAAATTTTCTTTTATGATTCATGCTTTTTTGTACTAAGAAATCTTTGCTTAACTCAAAATCACAAAGCTTTTCTATGTCTTCTCCTAGTAATGGTGCACTTTTAGCTTTTATGTTTAGGTTTATGACTCATCTGGAGTTAATTTTTGTGCATGGTGAAGTAAAATTTGAGAGTGATTATTTTTCCATATGAATATCCTGTTGTTCCAGCACCACTTATTGTTTCCCCATTGAATTACCTTGCACCTTGCTGAAAATAACTGACATATGTATGTGGGAAAATAATTGACATATGTGCAAAGACCTGGAGATAGAAAACCAAAAGGGAAGATGTTCAGCATTTCTCAAGGTGAAAGAACTGAAGAAAAAAATTCAAGACTCAATTTGCCATACTGAAGGATTCTATGGGCAAAATATTGAATGATGCAGGAAGCATCAAAAGAAGACAGAAGGAATGCACAGAGTCAATGTACCAAAAAGAATAGGTGAAATTGTTGCCTAGACTTCTGTATTCTATTGATGGATATATCTAGTCTTATGCCAGTACCACACATTTTTGATTACTTTAACTTACACTAAGTCTTGAAATCAGGCAGAGTAAGTTCTTTAATTTTGTTCTTCCACTTCAATATTGTTTTGATTATTCTATGCCCTTTTCAATTCCGCCAAAAATTTTACCTTGTCACCTTGTCAAATGCTACCAAAAAAGCCTTCTGGGATTGGTTTTGTATTGAAGCTATGATTAATTTGAGGAGAACGGTTATCTTAACAATACTGAGTCTTCCAAATCATGAACACAGTATACCTCTACATGTAAGTCTTCAAATTCTCCCAACAGTGTTTTGCAGTTTTCAGTGTAAAATCTTGCTTAATATTCTTATTTTTCAGTATTCTGTTGTATGATGCTATTATAGGAGTCCCTGGGTGGTGCAAACAGTTAAGCACTGGACTACTAACCAAAAGGTTGGTGGTTCGAACCCACCTAGAGGCGTCTCAGAAGAAAGGCCTGGCGATCTGCTTCTGGAAGGTCACAGCCTTGAAAACTCTATGCAGCAGTTCTACTCTGCACACATGGGTCACCATGCATCTCAGTCGACTCATTGGCAACTAACAATAACAACATAAATGCTATAGTTTTTATAACTGTATTTTCCAAATGTTTTTCCTAGCATATAGAAATACATTTGATTTCTCTATATTGATCTGGTATCTGAAAAATTCTTTGTAGATATGTTAGAAATTTGTACATAAATGATCGTGATGTCTGCAAGAGAAAGTTTGACTTCTATCCCAATCTCTATAAATAAATCTTTTATTTATTTACTTTGCATTGCTGCATTGGCTAAACACTCAACTAAAACACTGAATAGATGTAGTAAGAGTGGGAATCTTATCTTGTACTGGATTTTACAAGAAAATATTCAATATTTTGCATTAAGAATAGTGTTAGCCTTATGTTTTTTGCTTGCTTTGGTAGATGACTTTAATCAGGTTAAGGAAGTCAGCCGGAAGGTTTTATCATGAACGGGAACTGAAATGTGTCAAACACTTTACCCCAACATGTGGAGTGGATGATCATATAATTTTCAACTTTATTCTGTTAGAGTGGAGAAATGCAGAGATTGATTTTCAAATGATAAACTAAACTTTCATTCTTAAGATAAACACTACTTGGTTATGATAAATGATCTTTTAAATTGCTGGGTTTAATTTGCTAACATTGTTAAAGAGTTTTGCCACTAGTTTCATGAGTGACATTGCTCTATTCCCCCCACCCCACCCCCACCGCCTTGTAATGTACTTGTCTGTTTTTGTTATCAGGGTAATTCTGGCCTCATAAAATGATTTGGGAAATGTTCTCTCCTCTTCTATTTTTGGGAAAAGCCTTGCAGAATTGATACTATTTCTTCCCTAAATGTTTGGAAGAATTCACCAATGAAATCACTTGGGCCCAGAGTTTCCTATGTGGGAAGGTTTTTAACTATAATTGCAGGACAACTGAGGTTATCTTTCTTCTTGAGGGAAGTTTCATCACCTGTGTCTATCAAGGAATTTGCCGATTTCAAGTTGTCAGATTTATTCGAATACAATCTTTTTAACATCCACAGGATCTACAATGATCTACCTCTTTTACTCCTGATGTTGATCATTTGTGTCTTCTCTTTTTTCTCCTGATCAATATGGCTAGAGATTTATAAACTTTATTGATCTCTCCAAGAACCAGCTTTTGGTTTTAGTGATTTTCACTTTTGTTTCTCTATTTACTTATCTCATTGATTTCAACTCTTACCGTTATTATTTCCTTTCTTCTGCTTAATTTGTTTTCTAATTTCCTAGTTTCTAAAAGTGAAGCTTCCTTGACTGATTTGTGACCTTCTTCTTTCTAATAAGCAATGGATGTTATAAATTTCCCTTGAAGCACTGTTGTAACTGTATCCCACAAATTTTGATATGCTGTAATTTCATTTTCTGTAAGTTCAAAATACTGTTAATTTTCCTTGTGATTGCTTTTTTGGTTCATATTTAGAAGAGTGTGTGTGCGTGTTTTAATAGCGAAATATTTAGATTTTCCAGATATCTTTCTGCAACTGATTTCTAATTTAATTCTACTGTGGCCAAAGAACAGAGCCTATGGAATTTCAATAATTTAAAATTTATTGAGATTTGTTTTATATGGTGCTCCTTGAAAAATTTCCAGGTGGACTTGAAAAGACTGTGTGTTATGCTATTGTTGAGTGGAGTGTTCCACCAATTATCAGTTAGGAACAGCTGGTTGATACTGTTGCTCAGGTCTCTGCATCCTTATTGAGATTCTGTCACTTCTATTACCCACTACTGAGAAAGAAGTAGGGGAGAAGTACTGAAATCTCTGACTATGATTGTGAATTTGTCTATTTCTTTTGCTTCAATTTTTTTTTAAGATAGAGCTTTTTTTTTAATCGTACTTTAGGTGAAGGTTTACAGAACAAACACATTCTCATTAAACAGTCAGTACACCTATTGTTTTATGACACTGGTTAACAAACCCACGACATGTCAACTATCTCCTTTCTCGACCTTATTTTTTTTTTTTTGGTGAAAATATACATAGCCAAAGATACAACATTTCAAAAATTTCTACATGTACAATCCAGTGACATTGATTACATTCTTCCAATTGTGCTGCTATTCTCATTTTCGATGAAGGTTTACAGAACAAAATAGTTTCTCATCAGACAGGTAGTACACGTTCTGCCCTATGACAATGGTTAACAACCCCACTACATGTCAACACTGTCCTTACTCAACCTTGGGTTCCCTATCACCAGCTTTCCTGTCCCGTTCTGCCTTCTAGTCCTTATCCCTGGACTGCTGTGCCTCATTAGTCCCGTTTTGTTTTATGGGACTGTCAAATCCCCGGCTGAATGGTGAGCCACGGGAGTGACTTCACCACTAAGTTAAAAGGGTTTCCGGGGGCCATACTCTTGGGGTTTCTCCAGTCTCTTTCAGGTCAGTAAATCTGGTCTTTTTTGGGTGTGATAGAATTTTCTTCTACATCCTTCTCCAGCTCTTTCCAGAACCCTCTGTTGTGATCCAGGTCAGAGCAGTCAGTGGTGGTAGCCAGGCACCATCTAGCTGTACTGGACTCAGTCTGGTGGAGGCCGTGGTAGCTGTGGTCCATTAGTCCTTCAGACTAATCTTTAACTTGTATCCGGTTCTCTTGCTCCCAAAGGGATGAGACCAGTGGAGTATCTTAGATGGCTGCTCATAGGCTTTTAAGACCCCAGATGCTATTCACCAAGGTAGAATGTAGAACACTGTCTTTATAAACTGTGTTATGCCATTTGAGCTAGATATTCCCCACGACCATGGTCTCTGCAGCCCTCCACCCAGCAAAAAAATCCATGACCCTTCCTTGTACAAGTTGTGCTGGTTTCCCCAGTATTATGTACTCTCTCACCCTTTACCAAAGACACCACTTATCTGTTGCATATTTAGTATTCTCCCGCAGCCCCTCCCATCCCTCGTAACCAACAAAGATTGTTACTTTGTATGTAAACTTTTTCATCAGTTTTTACAATAGAGGTCTCATACAATATTTGCCCTTTTGTGATAGACTTATTTCACTCAGCATAATGTCCTGCAGTTTCATCCATATTATGAGATGCTTCACAGATGCATCATTGTTCTTTATTGTTGCATAATACTCCATTGTGTGTAAGTACCAAACTTTGTTTATCCATTCATCTGTTGATGGGTATCTAGGTTGTTTCCATCGTTTTCCTGTTGTGAACAATGCTGCCATGAACATAGGTGTGCATATGTCTATTCGAGTGACGACTCTTATTTCTCTAGGATATATTCCTAGGAGTGGGATTGACGGATCAAACGGTATGTCTATTTCTAGCTTTCTGAGCAAGTGCCATATCATTTTCCAAAATGGTTGTATCATTTTGCATTCCCACCAGCAGTGCATAAGAGTTATGATCTCCCTGCAGCCTCTCCAGCATTTGTTATTTCCAGTGTTTTTAATTTGTGCCAATAATGCCGGGGTGAGATGGTATCTCATTGTTGTTTTAATTTGCATTTCTCTAATGGCTAGTGATCGCAAGCATTTCCTCATCTGTCTGTTGGCCACTTGAATGTCTTCTTTGGTGAAGTGTCTGTTCA
>NW_004443971.1:3963728-3989398 GCF_000243295.1 Trichechus manatus latirostris
TCCCAAAGGTTTTGGTATGATGTGTTTTCATTCTCGTTTGATTCTAGGAATTTTTTGATTCCATCTCTGATTTCTTCTATTACCCAGTGATGTGTAAGCACGGTGTTATTCAGTTTCCATGTAATTGATTATTTTTTTTCCTTGCTCTTTCTGTTGTTAATTTCTACCCTGATGGCACTGTGGTGAAAGAAGATACTCTGTATAATCTCAGTGTTTTGGATCTTGTTGAGAATTGCTCTGTAGCCTAAGAAGTGGTCTATTCTGGAGAACGTTCCATGTGCCCTGGAAAAGAATGTGTACTTTGCAGCTGTTGAATGGAGTGTTCTATACATGTTTATGAGGTCTAGTTGACTGATTGTGCCCTTTAGGTCTTCTGTATCTTTGCTGAGTTTCTTTTTAGATGTTCTGTCCTTTACTGAGAGTGGTGGGTTGAAATCTCCTACTATTATTGTGGAACTGTCAATTTCTCTTTTCAGTACTGTTAGAGTCTGTTTTACGTATTTTGGAGCCCTGTCATTGGGTACGTAGATGTTTATTATGCTTCTGTCTTCACAATGGATCATCCCCGTAATCATTATATAGTGTCCTTCTTTGTCTTTTATGGTGGATTTTGTTTTAAAGTCTATTTTATGTGAGATTATTATTGCCACTCCTGCTGTTTTTGGGTAGTTGTTAACTTGATATGTTTTTTTCCAACCTTTGATTTTTCATAAATTCACGTCTTTGTTTCTAAGGTGCATCTCTTGTAGACAGCATATTGATGGATCTTATTTTTTTATCCATTCTGTCTCTTTATGGGTGCATTCAGGCCATTAACATTCATTTTAATTATTGATAGATGTGAGTTTATTGCTGTCATTTTGTAGTCCTTTTTTTTTAATGGTGCTGATGTTTCCTTTGGTCTTCTTACTCTCCTGTGCTGAATTACTTTTGTTTGTGGATTTTTTTTCATTTCTTTTGTTTTTGTACATTTTGTTTTTACTGAGACTTTATGTTTTTCCTCTTTATTTTTATGAATATGTTTGTTAGCTATCTTTGTGGTTACCATGAAATTTACCCATATCTTCTAAGTTTGAAGCAGTCTATTATTACTTAGTATCACCTTGTCTTCCTCTCCATTAGAAGGTTCTATACCTACACTGTTTATTCCCTCTTTTATTGTTCTGATGTTTTATCATTTACAGATTAACTGCTCTGATTCCCTGTTGTATGTCTTTTGGTTTTGGATAGTCCTTGAGAGAGTTTATTTCGTAGACTGGTATCTGACTGGTATGATCCTGCATCCTAGATTCAGCCTGTGAGCTGAAGTTGTTTGTTCTCAGACCGAAGGACTCCCTTTAATAATGCTTGTAAATTTGGTTTGTTTTTACATACTCCCTTAATCTCTGTTTATCTGGAAATGTCCTAATTTCACCATCATATTTGAACGGCAGCTTTGCAGGATACATTATTCTTGGCTGGCAATTTTTTATTTCAAGGTTTTATATATGTCATCCCATTGCCTTCTTGCCTGCATGGCTTCTGCTGAATAATCTGAGCTTAGTATTATTGTTTCTCCTCTGTATGTGACTTCTTGCTTTTCACGAGCTGCTCTCAGGATTCTTTGCTTGCCTTTGGTTTTCACGAGTGTGATTAATGATATGCCTTGGTGATTTTCTTTTGGGGTCTATCATATATGGGGTTCGTTGAGCTTCTTGGATGGCCAGCTTTTCACCTTTCATGATATTAGGGAAGTTTTCTGTCAGCAGTTTTCTGTTTTCTCCCTGTTCTGGGACCACAATCATGTGGAAATTTTTGCTTTTGATTGTATCACACATAATTCTCAGGGTCTCTTCATTTTTCTTTGTTCTTTTTTCTGAGTTTTCCTGAAACAGAGTAGTAGCCAAGTGTTTGTCTTCAATTCCACTGATCCTGTCTTCCATCGTTTCAAATCTGCTTCTCAGCCCTTCTATGACACCGTCCATTTCTGAAATCTTGTTGTTTATCTTTTGGATTTCTAATTGTTGTCTTTGTATAATTTCTAGTTGTGAATTTATTTTGGAATTTTGTTCCTGCATTATTTTCCTGAATTCTTCCATTCTTTGTCTGTATTTTCCATGAATTTGTCTGCCTTTTCCATGAATTTGTCTATTTTTTCCTCATTTTTGTCCGGTTTTGATTCAACTCTTGGAGAATTCTGAGTATTAGGGATTTGAATTCCCTATCAGGTAGTTTTAGTGCCTCTTCTTCTACTGGAAAGTCATCTGGTGTTTTATTTTTGACGCATACTGGAACCATCCTGTCCTGTTTTTGTGAATGTTTTGATATTGTCTGCTGTCTTCAGGGCATTCAGTAGTTATTTTTCTCGTTTATTAATTGTAGATTTGTTTGTTTCATCTTTTTTTTTTAAATTTGGCTATGTCTGAGCAGGCAGGCCATCTGTCCTTTGTTGTTTGCTCATCTGTGGGCATGACAGTTTTCACCTCCTTCTCTAATTGGCAGGGTCAGTCGCTCAGATGTGGCACAGCAGGTTAAGTCTAGCTGAAAAGGAGTTGCTGGTATGGGTTGTTTATGGCACTTACTACAGCCACCAGGGTGGGTCGGTAATCAGTGCAGGGTAGGTTCCTGTAGGCTGTTCCTGTGCTGCTTGATGGTGCAATGTTAAGTGCACGGTGCAGGTAGGCATGATGGAGGGGGGAGACTGTGATGTGTGGAGCTAAAATGGGTATGGGAGAGAGGAGAGAGGAACAGGAGAAAAAAAAACCTACAAGCAAGAGTGCTAGGGGAGCTTGCTGTTGGAGTGGAGAGACAAGCGACTATGAAATGGAGAAAAACAAAAATGGGAAGAAGAAGAAAAAAAAGAAAAGAATGAATAAAAAATACTAGAAAAGAAAAAAGAAAAGCTCCCAGGGATCCCACCGGTGCGGCTACGAGGTCTGGGGAAGTTGTTCCCAGGTGCTGAAGTACAAGCCTCACTAGAAGGTGTAGAGTTGTCACTCATTGCCAGGTATTCAGGAGACAGAAAGAGAAGGAAGGTATAGAGAGACAAGAAACAGTAATGAAGAAAGTCAAAAAGGGAAAAAGAGGTAAAAGAAAACAAAATAAATTTAAAAAAAAGAACAAGAAATACTCCCCCAAAAACAGAAAAAAAAAAAAAACCATGAAAAAAAAAGTGTTCTCAGGGATCCCTCTGTATATCTGTGCAAGCTGAGGGGATAGGTCCCAAGCCGTGCAGCACTGCCTGGCCAGAACAGGCTCCCAACTCAAGAAAAGAAAAAGAAAACAAACAAACAATTCAAAACAAACAAACAACAAAAGCCCCAGGATCCCACCAGCGTGGCAGCACGGACTGGGAAGCAGTTCCACACTCGAGCGGAGCTCCACAGTCCCTCAGGAAGAAGCAAAGATGGCACACGGAGCCAGGCATTTGAGTGAAAGGAGGAAGAGGTGGTGAGAGGTAAGGAAGAAATGAAAAGAAGTGGAAAAAAGCAACACCAGCAGCCAACAAATGGCATTCAGGGAGTTGGCCAGTGCGGGCGGGTGGAATCAAAGCAGCTGGTGATTCCTGACCAAGAGACTATGGCCACGGGAAGCAGAGGAGGCCAAGTGGGGGTGAAGAAGGGTTGGGGGTAGGAAAGCGTATATTGCCAGTTACCAGTTGTTCTGTCTCCTGCTGGCAGCTCTGTGAAGCTGCTTTCTTGTAACTCCTATTTGCTGGTCTCTGATAGACCAAGATGGCAGATCCGTGCTGCATTAGCTGTAGGGGACCTCTGCATGTATGTCTCCTTGCTCTCTGTTCTCTCTCGGTTTCTTATTCCCTTTGGTGCTTGGCTGAGTTCTTTATCTCTTCATTTGATGTTTAGGGCCGCAGGATTGCTGTTTTCTCTGTTTGGCTTAGTTTTTTGGATCTTTGCTGTGGAGGGAAGGCACGGTGCTTTTCCCTGGAGAGCCGTGTTGCCAAAGGGTCAAGTTTTTTTTAGCTGCATTATTTAGGATTGTTATGTCTTCTTGATGAAATGGCTCTATCCTTAGAAAAATGTTGCTCTTTATCCCTGGTAATATTCCTTGTTTTGAAGTCTCCTTTGTCTTATATTAATATAGCCATTTCAGATTTCTTTAAATTTTGTTTGCATGGTATCTTTTCCTATCTTTTTACTTTTACAGTATCTGTGTGTTTGTATTTAAGTTAGGTTTCTTGCTTACATATGTAGTCTTGATTTTTTTAAAATCTCATCTGACAATCTATGACTTTTAATTGTCATGTTTAGCAATTTACATTAAATGTAATCATCTATATCAGAGATTGACAAATTATCTGTACTCGACTACATAGTAAGTATTTTGGGCTTTGTAGGTCACATACAGTATCTGTCTTGTGCGTGTGTGTATGTGTGTGTGTGTGTGCATGTGTATGTGTGTGTGTGTGTTTTAGAACCTTTTAAAAATGTAAAAAGCATTCTCAGCTCACAGGTTATATAAAAACAGGCTATGGGCCAAATTTGGCCCATGTTGCATAGTTTGCTAACACCTGATCTATATAGTTGAATGTAAATCTGCCCTCATGCTATTTGGTTTTTATTTACCCTGAATGTTCTTTGTTCATTTTCCCCTCTTCTTCTACCTTCTCTTAGACTGAGTACTTTTATGATTCTATCTTCTCTCCACGATTAGCTTATTACCTATACAGTTTTGTTTTACTTTCTAGTGGTTTCTCTAGGACTTGCAGTATCTTTAACTTTTCACAATCTTCAAATCATTTCATGCATAATGTAGAACTCTTACAATAGAACATTTTCCCTCCTGTTCTTTGTGCTTTCCCAGGTGATGCAAATGGTTAATGAGCTTAGCTGCTAACCAAAAGGTTCAAGTCCACTCAGTGGCACCTCAGAAGAAAGGCCTGGTGGTCTACTGCCAAAACATCAGCCATTAAAAACCCTATGGAGCACAGTTCTCTTCTGAGATGTATGAGTTGGAATTGACTCAAAAGCAGAATTAACTTAAAAGGTGGTTTATTCTTTGTGCTATTGTCATATATTTTTACTTCTATATATTTTTTAAACTTGATGACACATTGCTCTTATTTTGAGAAAAAAACGTTATTTATATTTACTCACATTTCTTCATGCAGATCCATAATCTCCATCTAATATAACTTTCCTTCTGCTTGAAGAACTTCCTTTAACATTTACTGTAATTTAGGTCAGCTGGCAACAAATTTCCTCACTGGACTTGTTTATCTGCTTTTTTTTTTAAATTTGTCTTTATTTTTGAATAAAAGTTTTTTGCTGGATAACAGAATTCTAGATTGGTACCTTCTTTTTTTCTCCCCTCCCCTTTTCAGCATTTTAAAGATGGCATCCTGTTGCCTCTGGCTTTTACAGTTTCTCACAAGAAGTTTGCGATCATTTTTACCTTTGTTCCTCTAAATACTTTTTGTTTTCCCTCTGGCTACTTTTATGGTTTTTCTCTTTACCATTTATTCCTGCATTTTCATTAAGATATGCCCTGGTGTGGTTTTCTTTATGTATATTCTGCTTAGGTTTGTTGAGTTTCTTGGATCTGTGGGTTTATTGTTTTCTTCAAGTTTGGAAAATTCCCAGCCTTTATATATGTTTTTTATTGAGGTGAAACTCATACAACATAAAATCAGCCATTTTAAAGTGAACAATTTAGTGGGATTTGGTACATTCACAATTGTGCAACCATCACCTCTACATAGTTCCAAAACATTTTCATCACCCCCAAAAGAAAATGTCATACTCATTAAACAGTAGCTCCCCATTTCCTCCTCCCCCAATACCCTGGCAACCACTAATCTGTTTTCTATCTCTATTGATTTGCTTATTCTGAATATTTCATATAAATGGAATCATACAATATGTCACCTTTTGTGCCTAGCTTCTTTTACTTAGCATAATGTTTTTTGAGGTCCAACTACATTGTAGCATGTATCAGTATATCAGTCCTTTTCATGGCTGAATAATATTCTACTGCATGCATATATCGCAGTTTGTTTATCCATCCATTGATGGACACGTGGGTTGTTTCCACTTTTTGACTACTGTGAATAATGTTGCAATGAACATTGGTGTATGTATGTTTGGTTCCCTGCTTTCAAGACTTTTGGGTATATACCTGGGAGCAGAATTACTGGGTCATATGGTAATTTTATGTTTAAATTTTTGAGGAATCATCAAACTTTTCCACAGCATAGTCATTATAATTTCAAATGCTTTTTTGTTCCCTCCTTTCTGTTATTCCAATTACACATATGTTAATGGTCTCAAAAGGATGAGGAACCATGTTTCCCCAGGATGTATTCTAGAATTATTAAGTAGTTGAAGAGAAAGTCAGAAAAAAAATCACTATCTTTGTATAATTTATGATACATTAATGAACCCTTTAACGCTCTAGGATTATGATTTTTTTTAATCCTTTTTTTTTTTTTAACCTGAGTAGGAGACTTGTAAAACTATCTAGATCAGTGTTTCTCAACCTTTTTCATTATTACTCTCCTAAGGAGAAAATTATAATAAATAAATAATTGAATTGAATTTCTACCTAATGAGAGAAGTTAAATATTAAGTAATAAGATATTTTTTCAGGGAGGGTTAAGTTTTGTAGGGCCAGAAAAAATTGTAATATTCAAGAATTTTTTTGCCCCCCACCCCGAGAACCAATTTTTACCCTCTTGGGGATTAAAACAACAACCACCAAAAAAAAAAACCTGTTGCTGTCGAGTCAATTTGACTCATAGCAACCCTATAGGACACAGTAGAACAACCCCATAGGGTTTCCAAGGCTGTAATCTTTACAGAAGCAGCCTGTCACATCTTTCTCCTACAGAGCACCTGGTGGGTTTGAACTGCCAAGCTTCTGGTTAGCAGCCAAGCACTTAACCACTGTGCCACTAGGGCTCCATTGTGGATAATACTGCCCCCAATATTGTTTAAAGTTACAAGACTTGGAATTTCTGCTTTTGTGCATGAAGCAGTAACTGCTATAAGAATTGCTTTTTCCTGCCATAAATTAACTAGAAAATCAGAAGGAAAAAAAAGACACAACTGTTTTTTGACAATAGACAACAGGAAGGGCAGGACTGTGACCCCTGAGAAAAGGCACACAAATGAAGTAATAGCTATGATAACCCAAGCTGACTGCTTGCAGGCAGTTCCCAGGCTGCAGTGCAGGGAGGGGAAACCAGAATGGAACCTGGCAGTCTCCTGAATTGAAGAGACAGATTCAAGTTCAGGCAGACTGAGCCAGCTAGAATTTGTGGAGCAGTATTGGATATGAGAAAGCTCCAAAGATCTTCAGAGTGGCTCCCTCAAGTTGTTAATTGCATAGTGTTCTGTGCATATATGTGAAGAAATTACCCTAGGCTAAGTAAAGACTCACCAGAAAACAGTAGGCTAAACAATTCCCAGAACTTACACACGAGTGGGAATAATTTGCATTCCCACTAGCAAGAGTAGAGACCTTGTAATACACAAGGCTTTAAATTAGAGTCCTCATAAGGGTCATATCTTAGAAATGAAGCTAAGCATAAAATACAAATCAGAAATATCTTCATAAAAATCTAAAGAATTCTCATGTTTAAGGAATTAATTCCCAGTTAATCTTTGAGACATACAGATTGCCAGAGGTTTACCATATTCACACTACATTAGAGAAGCAATAAATCTAATACAGTATTAGATGTGCCTTCAATAAATGAAAGTAAAAATTGATGAAATTATATTATTAAATCATGTCTACTATTTTTCCCACTGTTTTACTTTATTCATACAAAAGAAGATAACAAATGGTAGTGTTCTCACATGCCTATGAGTTTTAATTTAAATCAAATAATTTGAAATTATAAATTTCAGCTTTACCTTATTTCATGTACCAAATCAGAAAGTAAAATTTTATGATATCATATGCAAACAACATGCTGTAATTGATACTATAACACCTTCCAAAGATCTAATTTTAGAGTCAGCATAATTCCTGTTCAGCTCTTACATACATATCTTATATTTTTTGCTATGAATAATTTTGTGAGATGTTTTTGTTTTATAAAATGGAAAAGAACCAATATTCTTAGAAAGACAAAAAAATACAATTCAGTTCTGGCCTGTAAAATATACATAGATTTACACTGGATGATGTCAACAGTGTAGCTTTTAGGGGGATATATACCAATAAAGGCAAGAATGAGAACAGCTCATTTGTCTTCACATATGACATAAACTGGATTGCGATCTCAATTATTTGAGGATAAAACAATAGAGCAGTTTTTATTCTCATTTTGTGTTAAAAGACTTCAGGTATTCTTGAAGACTTTTTATTTTTTCATTTTTATAACATCAAGTACCCAGACACTTAAAAAATAGAGGGATGAAATAGCAGCAATTTAGGATTATGAAGCGGTTAAGTGCTTCACAATGTTGATGTAATATAGCAATTATAGACTTTTGTGATTCAGAAAAAAGGCTTTGTTTTCTTGTTATTCATATTGAAACTATACAATAACAATACCTCTTTTTTTCACAGAAAAGGATTCAAATAAAAAAATCTGCATTAATATTTTGACCATTGTTATGAACTCACCATCGAAATTTATTTTGTAACTAAAAATAAAATGAAGCACTAAGAGGGAAAAGGTTGTATAATGTTAGAATTTTGATTAGCAATCACAGCTGCACCAGAATTAGTTTCTATAGCAACAGGAAGAAATAATGTGTTGAACTGCAATGCAATACAAGATTATTCTTTACAGACTGCAATTCAAAAGGAAGTATTTAAAAAAAATTGTCTTACAAGAGTTAATCTTTATATCCATCATAATTTTCTTACAGAAAATACTTATTTTAGTCTACTTTTCCTGAATCCTATTTTAACTCATTCAAATTTAATATGTTCAAAAAAAGACAGAAAATTTAATATACCTGAACAATAAGAATTTTGGCTACTGTCTCATTTGCATTTTAAAATAAAAATGCATGGTATCATTCCTACATATTGTGTAGACGGAAAGTACTTTTCCTAGGTACATTTATAGTCTACAAGGAAATGCTGAAAGGGTCTATTCTGAATAACTATGCTGCAGGGATAAGAATTTAAAATAAGCAAATCCTACACATGTATCAATGTAAAACTAAGCCTCCCTTTTATCAATGTGCACTCCCATGTCCAGTTTATGATTAAGAAAGTACACTACTGTGAGTATTTAGAGTGTATACATCCCTTACATTAGTAAAAGACAATCATTTAATTTCACATGCTGCCCATGTTATTTCTAACAGTGAAAAATACTGTTTCACTCTATCCTCTCCAGTTCTTTCTATTTTTGGCAATTAATTAAAAGCATGTGCCTGAACGTTTTATGTATTTTGCCCTCATAATGAGACCTACTACTGTGGCTTACTCTACCCCTCTGAGTTCCAAAGCATCTTTGCAGTTACCATGGATACCAGTGACAAGCATTCTCCCACAACTGCTTTATGTGTCTCATCCAACACCGGAAAATGACATGGCAGGAATCTAAGCCATCGGGACAGCATGAATAACTGTCTGTGCCACTACTCATGCTTTAAAAAATTAGAATCTATGTATATAAATAAACACTTCAGCCAACCAGTAGGATATTTTAAAAAATATGAAGGGACCTCAAATCATTGGGTAGAAAATAAAAGGTAATATGAAAGAAATTATACAAATATTAAAACAATCATTGATTTATAGGGTCCAGAGTTAAACCTGTGGCCCAAAGTAAGCTTGGGTTTTGCAATTTTCAGTAATGAAAACTTCTAATAACATTAAAGACAATACCTCACAGGGACACTCTTATTATATGGCCCATAACAAAAAAAAATGTTACATGAGCTCATTTATGAGAATATATAGATCATTCAAGGTTAACTGCTGGCTTGTAACAAAAACATCACTGTGAAAATGCAGAATTTTTTTTTTTTATTATCCCAAAAATCATCTCATTCTACCTACACTTTCTTCCTGTAGTAACTTACTTTTTCTTATTTACAACCCTTCTACTATAAATGAGATCTTTTTCAAAAAATTAGAAACTAAATATGAAACAGGCCTGCTAACAAAAATATTTTTCAGCAACTACTTTTGTGACTTACAGTTTTAAAAACAGTATAAATATATATAGGATAGCAAGGCAGACTTCCTATCAAAATAAAAAAAAACCAAACCCATTGCTATTGAGTCAATTTCATTGAGTAGAAATGTCCCATAGGGCTTCCAAGGAGCAGCTGGGGGATTTGAACTGCCAACATTTTGGTTAGCAGCTGACTGCTTAACCACTGTGCCACTAGGGCTCCTGTGCAAAGCACTTAAAACCAGAGCAATTCCAAGTTTATGTACCTCCCCTAAGATGTGACAAACAACATACATTTCTTTAGTTTCTATTTCTGTGCTAGGCACTATGGATGGTGCTGAAATTCTGTAAGTCCTTAGAAAAAATCTATAAAGCTTTTAAGTCTGGGATAAGGAGAATAAGTTAAGAACACTGAACAGGGAGGGAGAAAACCTGGGTTTGAGCCCAAGGTCTGCTAAACCAGCTGGACTAGTCAGATGGACTCAAGACTCATGGTGATCCCACTTGTGTCAGAATAGAACTATGCTCCATAGGGTTTTCAATAACTGATTTTTCAGAAGTAGGCTGCCAAGCCTTTCTTCCAAGGCACTTCTGGGTGAACCCAAACCTTCAACCTTTCAGTTAGCAGATGAACATGTTAACTGTTTACACTACCCAGGGACTCCAAGGTCCGCTACTAAGAAGATAATTGAACACTTAAACTGTGGGTCTATGCCCACAAAATAAAGAGAATGAACTAGATCATGACACTCCTTGACTTTTAACCACTATGATTACATTACATTTAATAGTTCATTTTGGAATAGAGATAGAATAAAAGGTTAATTCTCTTACAGTGAAAACTGCTGGATTATGAAAGGAATCTAGAGATCTCCTTCCTTGAAAGTCCACATAGAACTTCCTGTATGACTAGACAGGCTCTCAAGAACGTATTTAGCTCTGCGATTCTACAACCAAACGTATGGGGATCAAACAATGAGAGAAGAGATCATGGATAGGACAGGTAAGGTTGTGCGTAAGAGTTAGAACAGGAAAATAAAAAGAATTTTTCCTCCTGAGAATAACGTGTTCATAACAAGTAATATGAGTAACCACTGTATTTTGCAGACATTTTACACTAATATTATGCTAGATTTCATGAGCAATTTCAACTTTAATTTGAACAATCTTTTGCTTCAATGCCTCTAAATTCCTAAAGCTGTTTAGAATATTTTTCCTGAGGATACTTCTACAGAAATAAAAAAAAAACCTCAAACCCACTGCTGTCAAGTTGATTCTGACTCAAAAGACCCTAAAGGACAGAGCAGAACTGCCCCAGAGGGTTTCCAAAGAGTGCCTGGTGGATTCAAACTGCCAATCTTTTGGTTAGCAGCCGTGGCTCTTAACCACTACGCCACCAGGGTTTCCTCTACAAAAATAGATGTTATCAAATGTGAAGGTGAAGACAATCAAAAATTTTTATACACTACGTTATGCCCATAAGAAAATCACTGTACAGTTGGTCAGTCAAAAAGAACATTAAAAACAAGGTAGAGTTTCAAATGTGTTTACAAAATCCTAATTAACCTGATTACATCAAAAAAATATAAATTAAAAATTACGGAGGACTGAAATAAAATCTAGGACAAAAAGCCCAGAATGTGAAATAACTCAAAACCACTAACTTTCCAGATAATTCTTTAGCAATAAATTTTTTAAAAAATCGAACGTTGAAAATTTCTATTAAGGGGTTTGTTTTTATCCATTAAGAGAGGCTTTCTAAACAAAGTATTGCTTCAGTAGAATTTTGCGATTAAGTTCAAAAAGTTTACTGACCCATTACACTTAGATTTCTTATATGGTGTATTTTATAATTAAAACAGCTGCAACTTATTTGACAATTAGAAATATGTGCATCAAATAAAGGCCTCTTAAAAATTAATTAGTGAGATTAAAAAAACAAATGAAAAAACAAACCTTCCTCTTCTTCCACATAGGTATATAATATGGAAGAAAACATTGATATTAGAATATTTCAATCTTCAAAATATTTTTGTTTTTCCATTCCTGAATCTTTGATCAAGAATTCAACCTTCAATTCACCTTGTGTATGATTCAAAGTAAAAAAAATTATTAACATCTGATCATAAATCACATTGCCATCTAGTAAGTTGATAATGTAATGAGAAATTTTCTGGGAAGACATAAATCATCATATTGAACCAAAAACAGGTGAAAATCATTAATTAATCATATAACCAAAGATTAAATTGAACAATGGTTTAAAAAAAAAAAAAACTTCCAAATCTGAAAAGGAATAAGCCCCCCAAATTTAGTAGGTAGGCATTATCATATCTTCAAAACAGAGTTAATTTATATAATTGTTAAACTCTTTCAGAGTAGAGAAATGTGAAAAGAGTCCCAATTCATTTTATGAAACTGGCAAAACATAACTGAGAATAAAAGTAGAAACATATAACTAAAATGTATATATATATTCAAATGTAAGATTAAATTCGTAAGTAATATGTAAATATCGTTAAATTAAATATGATCAAATTACAAGGTAAAACCTATGTGATCATTTAAAAAAACCACAAGGAGTCTGATTTAAAAACTTAAAAATAAGAAATAGATAAATAATATCTATTTGAAACCACTAACATGACATATCATTGTGGGAAAAAAACATAACTAATATACATGTGATTAATACTACTATGTACATTTGTTCTGGGCAATTTAGCCAAAACAATAAGAAGAATATATAAGTGGTATTGGAAAGGAAAAGTCGAATTTATCAGTTTTACAGATGACCTGTTTTTCTGAAAAATTCTGGATAATCCACTGAAAAACCATTATGCAAACAAGTCTATTTAACTGACCAGTTACAAAAGAGAAATATAAACCTTTTCTCTCTCTAAAAAAAAATAAATAAGAACCATGCAGTGACGTGTGGAAACTATAGTGGATTAGATTACCTGAGAACTCTTCTACTATAAAATCCCTAAAATGCAGGATAAAATGTAACAACAGTGTTTTAAAATGTACAACTGAGCTCTCAAGAAAGTAAAAGAAATTCCAGGGAGCAAACTAATGAAGAAGGAATTGAAAACCAGAGCAATAAGATAGTAATCCAACGCTGCAGGTAAAAGTGGGGATGACAGACAGGGGAGGGGAGGAGAGTGAGGGTGTGGTATTTGTAAAGTAGGGATTTGACTTTATGTCCCTATCATAGATTGAATTGTGTCCCCCAAAAATATATTTCAACATAGCTAGGCCATGATTCCCAGGATTGTGTCATTGTCCACCATTTTGTAATTTTCCTATATGTTACAAATCCTAACTCTATGATATTCATGAGGCAGTATTAGAGGCAGTTATGTTAATGATGCAGGACTCAATCTACAAGATTAGGTTGTGTCTTACATTAATCTCTTTTGAGATATAAAAGAGAGAAGTGAGCAGAAAGACAGGGGGACCTCATACCACCAAGAAACAAAAGAGACAGGAGAATAGCGCGTCCTTTGGACCCAGAGTTCCTGTGCTGAGAAGCTCTTCGACCGGGCAAGATTGATGACAAGGGCATTCCCCCAGAGCCAAAGGAGAGAGGAAGCCTTCCCCTGGAGCTAGCGCCCTGAATTCGGACTTCTAGCCTCCTAGACTGTGAGAGAATAAATTTCTCTTTGTTAAAGCCATATACTTGTGGTATTTCTGTTATACCAGCACTAGATAGGTAAGACAGTCCTACCAGGAGCGGCAAAGTTTTAGGCCAATGCCAGTGGGGATTAGAACTGAAATCCTAAATAAATCTGGGGCTTTCAAATGTCCCTGAATGAATGATGGCCTAGAAAAAAATTACATTCACTGGCACCAGGAAGCTCTTCCACCTTAGTTTAGATGAGGAAAAATGGTTTCTGAGAATCTTTAACCATAGATCTACCTTTACACAGTTTGTGGGTATGAGTTCATACTATCCAAGCCTTTTGTGAACTCCAGGAGAATATATTAACATAAAAAAGCTGGTGATACTGACTCTCCCCGGGCACCTCAGAAATAAATGTAAACTACTCTGAAAGGACATGCCCTTAGCACAGACTACAGAGAATTCCTGCAAATAAAGCTCTTTTCAAGGTGAGCTCATAATGATCAAATTAAAGGTAAAACCCATGTGATCATACTGGATTTACTCATAAAATACTGAATAACCAAAATTTATGAAATAGGAAAGAATAATTGGAGTTGAAGGATTCAAAAGTCTTTCTATTAGAGAATAGGAGATACTGATTAACAACTTTAGATAAAATATTCATATTCAAATTTAATAGAAATGAAACAGAAAATATAATTTCCAAACCACTGTTGTTGTTATTGTGTGTCAGCGAATTGATTCCAACTCATACAGACCCTAAAGGACAGAGTAGAACTGCCTCACAGGGTTGTCTAGGCTGTAATCTTTATGGAAGCAGACTGCAACATCTTTCTCCTGTGGAGTGGCTGATGGAATGAACTGCTGACCTTTTGGTTAGCAGCCTAGAGCTTAACCATTCAGCCATCAGGGCTCCTTTCCAAACTACGAGTGAGAAAAAATAGCAAATAGAAAAGGTTTGATTAAGACAAAGACAAAAAAGAAGCATAGAAATACTGAGGTACATATGTCAAAATAAGGAGTTTAAATAAATTCATATATAAATAATTACAATAAACATACAGAAACTAAATGTTTTAAGAGACATATGTAAAACTAAGAACACAGAAAGGTTGAACATTAAAGCATGGAAAAGGTACATTTTGCAAATATCAATCAAAAGAAAGCTGTATAGAGGCAGAACACACATGGTGCTGTAGACAGAAGCACCATGCAATCCTTCTGCAGTAAAGACTCGAAAAACTAAGTAAAACAGATACAAACGTCAGGGATAAAGACCTACATCAAACACTGAATGGAAGAAGAAACTGACAGAAAACAGAGAACAAGGAGAGATATGAGTAACAAGTAATATGAGTAACCACTGTATTTTTTTTGCCAACTAACACAGCACAGCGTTGCCATCTTGGAACACAGCCAGCAAAGATCCCAGACAGGGAGTATCGGAAGGAAACTTCACGGAGCTCCCAACAGGAGACAGAACACCCAGAAACCAGAGAAACACGCTTTCCCACCCATCACCCTTCTGCCCCAAACACCACCTCCATTCCTTAAAGACAGGCCATGCTGTGCTGCTTGGCTAGAGAGCCACCAGCCACCACAAGCCTGGATCCGTCCTACCCCCACCCCTGGCTCCCACTGCGCCACTTTTTTTCGTTTTTCCTTTTCTTCTCCTTCTATCTCGCTTTCACCTAGCCCTGTATGCCAACACCAGCCCTTACTGACGAGCCACACCACATCTCTCAGCTAGAGAATCACTGGCCTACCAACACACCAGGTCCACCCTGCCCCCTCCCGTTGTCTCCTGCCAAACCATTTTTTTTCTTTTGTACCACCTACCTGGCCCTGTATACCACCTTCCCCCTCTTCCCACCAGCACCCAGGTCCTCCCCATGCCCGCCAACCAGCTAAAATTTTTTTTTCTTCTTTTTCTCCCTTTTCTTATCTTTACACCCCTATCCTGATACACCACCCATTGTTTCCCGCCAGCCCTGCTGTGCCACCCTGGCTAGAGAGTCTCTGGCGCTCAGCCCCACCACCACACTAGGACCGCACTGACCCTACCCTCCTGCCACTCAACTAACTGCTGAATGGTGGAAACAGAGCCTGTTCCATTCCGTGTCCAACACTCCCACCAATCTGCTGAGGGGCTGTGAATGCTCCAACATCGTTGAACCAACATCAGGAGGCAGACAGCAACCCCTCAGTTCATGCTCAGACATCTTGACAAACCAGCGTAGAGCGAAGTGGGCTCATCCTACTTGCTGCCTGCTTTAGTCATCTAGTGCTGCTATAAAAGAAATACCACAAGTGGATGGCTTTAACAAAGATAAATTTATTTTCTCACAGTCTAGTAGGCTGCAAAGTCCAAATTCAGGGTGTCAGCTCCAGGGGAAGGTGTTCTCTCTCTGTTGGCTTGGGAGGAAGGTCCTTCTCATCGATCTTCCCCTGGACTACGAGCTTCTCTGCACAGGAACCCTGGGTCTAAAGGATGCGCTCTGCTCTTGGCACTGACTTCTTGGTGGTATGAGGTCCACCACTCGCTCTTCCCTTTCCTTTTATCTCTTGGGAGATAAAAGGTGCTGCAGGACACACTCCAGGGAAATTCTCTTTACACTGGATCAGGGATGTCACCTGGGTAAGGGTGTTACAATCCCACAGTAATCCTCTTTAACATAAAACTATAATCACAAGATGGAGGACAGCCACACAATACTGGGAATCATGGCCTAGCCAAATTGATACACACATTTTCTGGGGGACATAATTTAATCCATGACATTCCAACCTTTGGCCCTCCCAAAAAATCACATCCTTGCATCATGAAAAACTTAGTCACCCCATCACATCACAGCAAAAGTCTTAAGTCCAAGTCCAAAATCCAGAAATTCCTCTTCATCTGTGAAATCTAGAATACAAGTTATCTGCTTCCAAAGGTACAATGGCAGAACAGGCACAGCCTAGACATTTCCATTACAAATGGGAGAAACTGGAGGAAACGAAGGAATAACAGGCACCAAGCAAGTCAGCAGAACACATTACATTAGCCCTCAAGGCTTTGAAAATAATCCTCTGTTCTCTGAGACAATTTACACAATGGCCCTGCCCTCCAGACTCTAGGTATTGGCCACAGTCTCTGGATTTTGAGCGGAAACCCCTCGGCCCTGGGCTTCAGCTCCGCCTTCCAGGCCCACTGGGATAGAACTCTGCTCTCTCGGCTTTATGCAGCCCCATTCTCCTACTCCATCTGAGTGGCGACTCCACTCTTAGAAACACCAGAGGCCATGGCTCCACCCTTTGAAACCCCAGAGGTCCTGGCCATACCTTTTGAGACTGAGGCAGCTCAACTTCTTGTGTTCCTTGTCTCTTCAGCTTCCACTTCCTGTGGACTCTCGGCCCTCAGGCCTCACACCCGCATCTGCCCTGCTGGGGCAAGTGTTCCAAAGCTCTGTATCTCCACCAATAGGTGCTTGGAGGCACCTCACTCTGCCAGGAAGCCTCTGTGCACAGGCACTCAGTTTAGTTGCTCCGTGGGTCGGCAAGTCTAGCTCCACCAGTGAGTGCCCAGAGGCACCCAACTCCACCAGGAAACCTGCGCACAGGCACTCAGCTCCCTCGCTCTGTGGATAGGCAAGCCTAGCTCTGCTGATAAGTCCCCGGAGGTACCCCACTCCACCAGGAAGCCTCCGATGCATAGGCACTCAGCTCTCTCGCTCGGTGGGTCAGCTCCAGTGCCATCTCATGCTGTTCTCCTGGTTCTGCTGCTGGTGGTTCTTTGCCGCTGCCACTTCTCTGCTGCTGCTGGTCCTCTGCCACTGTCACTCCTCTATTCACTCACAGTTTCAAAACCGCTTCCACATTTAGGTATCTGTTAGAGCAGCACCCCACCCTCTTGGTATCAAATTCTGTCTTAGGCATCTAGTGCTGCTATAACAGAAATACCACAAGTGGATGGCTTTAACAAAGATAAATTTATTTTCTCACAGTCTAGTAGGCTACAAGTCCAAATTCAGGGTGTCAGCTCCAGGGGAAGGCTTTCTCTCTCTGTTGGTTCTGGAGGAAGGTCCTTCTATTCAATCTTCCCCTGGACTAGGAGTTTCTCTGCAGAGGAACCCCAGGTCCAAAGGATGTGCTCTGCTCCTGGCACTACTTTCTTGCTGGTATGAGGTTCCCCCCTCTGCTTGCTTCCCTTTCCTTTTACCTCTTGAGAGATAAAAGGTGGTGAAGGCCACACTCCAGGGAAAACTCCTTTACATTGGATCAAGGATGTGCCCTGGGTAAGGGTGTTACAATCCCACCCTAAGCCTCTTTAACATAAAATCACAATAACAAAATGGAGGACAACCACACAATACTGGGAATCATGGCCTAGACAAATTGATCAACACATTTTTGGGGGGACATAATTCAGTCCATGACACTGCCGCCCTGCCCAACCATACAAGATAATGAGGGCTATTGTGCTCACATTCCCAACATTAGACAAAGTATGCCTGGCCTGCTTGCCTGACATATCAAATCGAAACAAAAAATCAGGATGAAACAAATGAACATACAATTAATAAATAAAGAAAATAATATCTTAATGTCTTGGAGTAGCAGACAATATCAAAACATAAAAAAGCAAGACAAGATGGCCCTAACAAGCAACCAAAATAATCAGATAACATTCTTATAGAAGAAAAACTAGTACAACTAGTTGATAAGGAATTCAAAAAACTAATATTTAAGGCTCTAAAATAGATTACAAAAGAGATCAAGGAAAACACAGAAAAAGATATGGAAAAATAGACAAAATCATGACCAACACAGACTAAACCAACAAAAATATAGCCAAAATCAATAAAAACACAGACAAAGCTATAGAAGAATTCAGGAAAAGAATACAAGAACAAAACATCAAAATAAATGAACAATTAGAAATCATACAAAAACAACTAGAAATTCAAAAGATAAATAACAAAATTTCAGAAATAATGCAATAGAAGGCTTTAGGAGCAAATTTGAAACATGGAAGACAGAATCAGAGAGACTAAAGATAAATCCATGAACACCACTTTGAGGAAAAATCAGATTAAAAAACGAAGAAAACGTAAGAATAATGTGGGACACATTCAAGAGCTAAACTGTGAGTGTGACCAGAGTTCTAGAACAGAGGGAGAAAATGAAAAAACACAGATTGTTGAAGATTTCCTGGCAAAAAAAAAACTTCCCAAATATCATGAAAGACAAAAATCTGACCATCCAAGAAGCTCAACAAACCCCATATACAAGAGACCCCCCCCCAAAAAAGACATATCATAATCACATTTGTTAAAACCAAAGATGAAGAAAAAATCATGAGAGTAGCCTGAGAAAAATGAAAAGTCACTTACAGAGGGGAAAAAATAAAACTAAACTCTGATTATTCAGCACAAACTATGCAGGCAAGAAGGCAGCAGGACAACACATAAAAAACCTTGAAAGAAAAAAACTGGCAACAAAGAATAATACATCCTGCAAAACTCTCTCTCAAGTATGATGCTGAAATTAGAACATTTCCAGATAAACAGAAATTAAGGGTATTTGTAAAAACCAAACCAAACTTACAAGAAATAATAAGGGGAGTCCTCTGGTTAGACACTTAATAACATCAGACAATAACTGTAGTCTAGGACACAGGATGGTAGCAACAAGTTATCAACCTAGGTAAAAAATAAAATAAAAATACTGTTGCTGTCAAGTCGATTCTGACTCACAGCGACCCTATAAAGAACTCTCAATGATAAAACAAAGCTAAAAGACTTAAAACAGGGAAATAGAGAAGTTAATCTGTAAATGACGACAACATCCAAACAATAAAAGAGGGAATAAACAGTGTAGGTATAGAATTTTCAAAAGGAGAAGTCAAGGTGATATCAAGTAATAAAAGGCTGGTTCAAACTTAAGAAGATGAGGGTAAATTTCAAGGTAGCCACAAAGAAAGTTAACAAACCTACTCATCAGAATAAAAAGAAGAAAAACATAAAGTCTCAGTAAACACAAAATCTATAATAACAAAAGAAAAGAAAATCCACAAACAAAAGGAACTCAGCACAGGAAAGTAATAGGAACAAAGAAAACGTTAGCACCACAAAAGCACAACAAAATGACAGCAATAAACTCATACATACCAATAATTACACTGAAGGTAAATGGCTTAAATAAACCCATAAATAGACAAAGACTAGCAGAATGGATAAAAAAGCAACATCCATCAATATGCTGTCTACAAGAGACACATCTTAGACACAATGACATAAATGTATTAAAAATCAAAGGATGGGAAAAATATATCAAACAAACAGTAACCAAAAAAAGGGCAGGGGGGAAATACTAATCTTAGATAAAATAGTCTTTAATGCAAAAGTCAACCATAAAAGACAAGGACAGACATTACATAATGATTAAAGAGACAATCCACCAAGAAGACATAACTTTAATAAATATCTACACACTCAATGACAGGGCTCCAAAATACAGAAAACAAACTCTAACTGCACTGAAAAGAGAAATAAACAGTTCCACAATAACAATACGAGACTTCAACACAACACTCTCATTAAAGACAGAACATCTAGAAAGAATTTCAAAAAGATACAGAAGATCTAAAGGCCAAAATCAACCAACTCGACCTCATAGACATATACAGAACTCTCCACCCAACAACAGCAAAGGATACATTCTTTTCCAATGCACATGGAACATTCTCCAGAATAGACCACATTTTAAGCCACAAAGCAACCCTCAAGAAAATCCAAAACAATGAAATAATACAAAAGATTCTCTCTGATGACACCACCATAAGAATAGAAAAAAAATAACAGAAGATCAAGGAAAAAAAATCAAATACATGGGAACTGAATAACACTTTGCTAAAAATAAATTACTGGGCAATAGAAAAATCAAAGAGGGAATAAAAAAATCACTAGAATCAAATGAGATGAAAATACATCATACAAAAATCTTTCAGACACAGCAAAGGCAGTGTTCAGAGGTCAATGTATAGCAATTACGTAAACATCAAAAAAAAAAAAAAAAAAAATGCCAAAATGAAAATATTAACCCTAGAAATCAAAAAAAATAGAAAGAGAACAGCAAAAGAAAACCACAGATACCAGAAGAAAGGAAATAATAAAGATCAGAGCACAAATAAATGAAATGGAGAACAGAAAAGGGAAACAATCAATAAGACCAAAAGTTGGTTCTTTGAAAAAAATCAACAAAGTCAACAAACCACTGACCAAACTGACAAAAGAAAAACAGAAAAGGAAGCAAATAACCCAAATAAGAAATAAGACAGAGGACATTACAACAGACTCAACTGAAATAAAAAGGATCATAACAGAATACTATAAAAAATTGTACTCCAGCAAATTTGAAAACCTAGAGGAAATGGATAAATTTTTAGAAGCATACTACCTACCTAAACCACCACAAATTAAGATACAAAATCTGAACAGACTCATAGCAAGAGAAGAAAATGAAGAGGTAATTAAAAAACTCCCAACAACAACAACAAAAAAGCCCTGGCCTGGATGGCTTCAAAGAAGAACTCTACCAAACATTCAGAGAAGAGCTCAAACCAGTACTACTCAAAATATTTCAAAGCATAGAAAAGGAAGGAATACACTCAGATTCATCCTAAGAAGGCAGCATAACTCTGATACCAAAGCCAGGCAAAGACACCACAAGAAAAGAAAATTACACACCAATATCTCCCATGAATATAGATGCAAAAATTCACAAAAAATTTTAGCCAACAGAATACAGCATCATATCAAACATATACATATATATACATATATATACATATACATACATATATATATACATATACATACATATATATATATATGACCAAACAGGATTCATACCAAGAATGCAAGGATGGATCAATGCTGGAAAACCAATCAACATACTCCACCACTAAAAAAATCTAAAGAAAAGAATTACATGATCATCTCAATTGACACAGAAAAGGCATCTGACAAAGTACGACATCCATTCCGATAAAAACTCTCAATAAAATAGGAATAGAAGGTAAATTCCTCAACATAGTAAAGGACATCAATACAAAACCAACAGCCAACATCAATCTCAATGTAGAGCAGCTGAAAGCACTCCCCCTGAGAATGGGAACAAGACAAGGATGCCCTTTATCACCAGTCCTGTTTAACACACTGGAAGGCCTAGATAGAGCTGTAAGGGAAGAAAAAGAAATAAAGGGCATCCAAACTGGTAAGGAAGATGTACAACTATCCCTATTCACAGATGATAGAGTCCTATACATAGAAAAGCCCAAAGATTCCACAAGAAAACTACTGGAATTAATAGAAAAATTCAGCAGAGTAGCAGGATAAAAGATCAACATACAAAAATCAGTTGGACTGCTATATACCAAGAAAAAGAATTTCAAAAAGGAAATCAGGGAAACAAGCATGTATAATAGCCTTCAAAAGATAAAATACTTAGTAATAAAGGTAATCAGGGATGTAAAGACCTATACAAAGAAAACTACAAAACACCATTGCAAGAAACCAAAAGAGACTTACATAAATGAAAAACATACCATGTTCATGGATAGGAAGACGCAACATTGTGAAAATGTCAATTCTACCCAAAGCAACCTACAGATATGATGCAATCTTGATGCAAATACCAACAGCATTCTTTCACAAGACTCAAAAACTAATTACCAAATTTATATGGAAAGGAAAGAGGCTCCAGAGAAGTAAAGCATTACTGAAGAAAAAGAACAAAGTAGGAGGTCTCATACCACCTGATCTCAGAACCTACTACTATACAGTTACGGTAGTCAAAACAGCCTGGTACTATACAACCACAGACACACTGAAAAAAAGAACAAAACCGAGAACACAGACATAAAACCATCCTCCTATGGCCAACTTTGACAAAGGACCAAAGTCCATTAAATGGAGAAAAGACAGTCTAACACATGGTGCTAGCAAACCTGGATGCCCACCTGTAAAAAAACAAAAGAAGACCCATACATCATATCATACACAAAAACTAACTCGAAATGGATCGAAGACCTAAATGTTAAACCTAAAATGATAAAGATCATGGAAGAAAAAATACAGACAATGCTAGGGGCCATAATACATAGCATAAATACAAAGCATAACTAAAAGTACACAAACACCAGAAAATAAACTAGATAGTTGGGAAGTCCTAAAAAATTACACTTGCTGAAGACCATTCAAAAGCAGTTGCAGCAGAATATCGACAGGGAACTGCCAGAAATTCAAGCCGGATTCAGAAGAGGATGTGGTATGAGGGATATCATTGCTGGTATCAGATGGATCCTGGCTGAAAGCAGAGAATACCAAAAAGATGTTTACTTTTGTTTTATTGACTATGCAAAGGCATTCGACTTTGTAAATCATAACAAATTAGGATAACATTACGAAGAATAAGAATTCCGGAACACTTAATTGTGCTCATGAGGAATCTGTACGTACACCAAGAGGCAGTCGTTCAAACAGAACAAGGGGAAAATGAATGGTTTAAATCACAAAAGGTGTGTGTCAGAGTTGTATCGTTTCACCACACTTATTCAATCTGTATGCTGAGCAAACACTCCAAGAAGCTGGACTATATGAAGAACGAAGCATAAAGATTGGAGGAAGACTCATTAACAACCTGTGTTATGCAGATGACACAACCTTGCTTGCTGAAAGTGAAGAGAACTTGAAGCACTTACGGATGAAGATCAAAGACTACAGCCTTCAGTATGGATTACACCTTGTCTTAGTCATCTAGCGCTGCTATGATAGAAATACCATAAGTGGATGGCTTTTAACAAAGAGAAATTTATTCTCTCACACTCCAGTAGGCTACAAGTCCAAATTCAAGGCATTAGCACCAGGGGGAGGCGCTCTCTCTCTGTTGGCCCTGAAGAAAGGTCCTTGTGATAGACATTCCTTGGTCTGGGACTTTCTCTGTGCAGGAACCTCAGGTCCAAAGGATGCACTCTGCTCCCAGCACTGCCTTCTCGGTGGCATGAGGTTCCCACGTGCATCTGTTCACTTCTCTCTTTTATATCTCAAAAGAAATTGTATTAAGACACTATCCAATCTTGTATACCTCATCAGTATAACGTCATCATAGTGACAGAGTTTACAACACATAAGAAAATCACATCAGATTACAGAATCATACAATACAGGGAATCATGACCTAGCCAAGTTGATACACACATTTTTGGGGGCACACAATTAAATCCATGACACACTTCAACATGAAGAAAACAAAAATACTCACAACTGTACCAATAAACATCATGATAAATGGCAAAAAGACTGAAGTTGGCAAGAATTTCATTTTACTTGGATAGACAATCAATACCTATGGAAGCAGCAGTCAAGAAATTGGACAATGCATTACACTGGGTAAATCTTCTGCAAAAGAACTCTTTAATGTGTTAAAAAGCAAAGATGTCACTTTAAGTATTAAGGTGTGCCTGACCCAAGCCATGCATTTTCAATCACCTCATATGCATGCGAAAAATTGGATAATGAATAAGGAAGACTGAAGAAGAATTGATGCACGTGAATTATGGTGTTGGCAAACAATATCAAATATATCATGGACTTCCAAAGAATGAACAAACCTGTCTTGGAAGAAGTATAGCCAGAATGCTTATTAGAAGCAAGGATGGCAAGATTTTGCCTCACATACTTTGGACATGTTATCAGGTGGGACCAGTCCCTGGAGAAGGACAACATGCTTAGTAAAGCAGTCAGTGAACAAGAGGAAGATCCTCAACCAGATGGACTGACACAGTGGCTCCAACAATGGACTCAAGCATAACTATGATTGTGAGGATGGCTAAGGACCAGGAAGTGTTTTGTTCTGCTGTACACAGGGTTGCTATGAGTTGGAATTGACTTGATGGCAGCTAACAACAACAACAAAAATTACACAATTATGTTCACCAAAAGGCTTCAACAAAAGAGTGAAAAGAGAGCCTACAGACTGGGGAAAAAAACTGGTCACGATGCATATAACAAGGGTCTAATCTCTAAAATCTACAGAATACTTCAATACCTCAATAACAAAAAAACAAATAATCCATTAAAAAATCGGCAAAGGACATGAACAGACCCTTCACCAAAGAAGACATTGAAGCAGCTAACAGAGACATGAGAAAATGCTTCCAATCATTAGTCATTAGAGAAATGCAAATCAAAACTACAGTGAGATACCAGCTCACCCTGACACAATTGGCACTGTTAAAAAAAAAAAGAAAAACGTTGGAGAGGTTGCGGGGAATTGGAATTCTTATGCACTGCTGCTGGGAATGTAAAATGGTACAACCAATACAGAAAACAGTATGGCACCTTCCTAAAAAGCTAGAAATAGATATACCATATGATCCAGCAATCCCACTCCTAGGAATATATCCTAGAGAAATAAGAGCCATCACACGAATAGACATGCAGGCTCATGTTCATAACAGCATTATTCACAATAGCAAAAAGATGGAAACAACCTAAGTGGCCATCAAAAGATGAATGGATAAATTATGATACATACACACAATGGAATACTACGTAACAATAAAGAACAATGATGAGGTTCCAGCAAAATGGCACTCTAGGCAGAAGCACCACGCCGTCCCTCCACAGCAAAGATCCAAAAAACTAAGCCAAACAGAGAATAAAACAATCCCGAAACCCTAAAACAACAAATGAAGAGATAAAGAACTCAGCCAAGCACCAAATGGAGTGAGAAAACTGACACAGAACGGAGAGCGAGGAGAGATTCATGCAGAGGTCCCCTACCAGCTAACGCAGTGCGGATCTGCCATCTTGAACTCCTATCGGAGACCAGCAAACAGGGGGTACGAGAAAGCAGCCTCACGGAGCTTCCAGCGGGAGACAAAACAACCGGTAATTGTCGATATATGCT
>NW_004443971.1:3989926-3991406 GCF_000243295.1 Trichechus manatus latirostris
TTTCTGCTTCTTTTGATTTCTTAACTGCCTCTCGCCACCTCCCCCTCCCTTCGCTCCAGTACCTGCCTCTGTGCGCCACCTTTGCTTCTTCCTGAGGGGCTGCGGAGCTCCATTCGAGTGTGAAGCTGCTTCCCAGTTTGGGCTGCTGCACTGGTGGGATCCCAGGGCTTTTGTTCATTTGTTTGTTTTGAATTTTTTGTTTGTTTTCTTTTCCCTTTCTTGAGTTGGTAGCCCTTTCTGGCCAGGATGAGGTGCATGGCAGGGAGACTCTCCTTCGGCTTCCACAGACGTGCAGAGGGATCCCTGACGGCATTTCTTTTTACATTGTTTTTTTTTTTTTTTCTGTTTCTTTGGGGGCCTCTCTTGCTTTATTTTTTTTTAAATTTGTTTTGTTTTCTTTTTCTTCTTTTTCCCTTTTTGTCTTTCTTCATTGCTCAGTTTCTTGTCTCTCTATATCTAACTTCTCTTTCTGTACCCTGAATACCTGGCGTTGTATACCTCTACACCTTCTAGCCATGCTGTACTGCAACACCTGAGAGCGACTTCTCCAAACCTCATAGTTGCACTGGTGGGATCCCTGGGACCTTTACGGTTCTTTAACATTTCTGATTCTTATTTATTCATTCTTTTCTTTTCTTCTGCCTCCACTTTCTGTTTTTCTCCATTTCAAAATCTCTCATCTCTCCACTCCAACGGCAAGCTCCCTTAGCATTCTTTTTGGTTTGCATGTATGTTTTTGGCTCCTGTTCCTCTCTCCTCTCTCCCAAATCCATCATAGCTCCACACATAACAATCTCCCCACTGCATCCTGCCTACCTGCACCGTGCGCTTGACATCACACCACCAAGCAGCACAGGTACAGACTATAGGACCCTGCCCTGCACTGATTACTCACCCGCTCTGGTGGCTGTAGTAAGTGCCACAAACAACCCGTCCCAGTAACTCCTCTTCAGCTAGACCTGCCCTGCCGTACCATATCTGAGTGACTGACCCTGCCAGTTGAAGAAGGAGGCGAAAAGTATTGTGCCCACAGATGACAAAACAACAAAGAACACACAGTCTGCCTGCTCAGACATAGTCAAAATTTTTTTTAAAAAAAGGGACAAAACAAACAAATCTACAATCAATAAACGAGAAAAATAACTACTGAATGCCCCGAAGACAGCAGACAATAACAAAACATTTACAAAAATAGGACACGATGGTTCCAGTAGGCGTCCAGACTAGAATACCAGATGGCGTCCAAAATAGAATACCAGATGACTCTGAAGTGGAACACAATGCGCTACAACTACCTGATAGGAAATTCAAATCTCTAATACTCAGAATTCTCTAAGAACTGAGGCAAAAAGCTGAAAAACATGAGGAAAAAATAGACAACTTCATGGAAAATACAGACAAAAAATTGGAAGAATTCAGGAAAATAATGCAGGAACAAAATGCCAAAATAAATTCACAACTAGAAATTATACAAAGACAA
>NW_004443971.1:3996761-4029690 GCF_000243295.1 Trichechus manatus latirostris
TTGTTAACCATTGTCATAGGGCAACATTTGTACTAACTATTAAATGAGAAACTATTTTGTTCTGTAAGCCTTCATCTTAAGTGAGAATAACAGCACAATTCGAAGAGCGTAGTCAATGTCACTGAACCGTGCATGTAGAAATTTTTGAAATGGTGTATCTTTGGCTACGTGTATTTTCACCAAAAAAAAAAAAATGTTGAGAAGTTAGAGGGTTGATATGTGATATGTTGTTAACCAAAGTCATAAAACAACATGTGTACTTCTGTTTCATGAGAAACTATTTGTTCTGTAAGCCTTCACCTGAAGTACAATTAAAAAAAAAAAAAAAAGAACAATGATGTATCTGTGAAACATCTTAGAACATGGATGAATCTGAAGGGCATTATGCTGAGTGAAACATGTCAATCACAAAAGGACAAATATTGTATGAAACCAGTATTATAAAAACCCAAGAACAGGTTTACACACAGAAGAAAACAATCTTTGATGGTTACAAGTGAGGGGAGGAATGAGCAGGGGAGAAATCACTAAATAGATAGTAGACAAGCGTCAACTTTGGCGAAGGGAAAGACAACACGCAATATAGGGAAAGGCAGCACAACTCGACCAAGGCAAAGCCACAGAAGCTTCCTAGACACATCCAAACACCTTGAGGGCCCAAGTTACTGGGCAGATGGCTGGGGACCATGGTCTCTGGAGACATCTAGGTCAATGGGCATAAGATACTTCATAAAGAAAATATTCTGCATCCTACTCTGGTGAGTAGTGGCTGGGTTCTTAAAAGCTTGCAAGTGGCCATCTAAAATACATGTTAATGCCATCATGTTCAGAGGAAAGGAGAATGAAGAAAACCAAAAACACAAGGAACATATCAGCCCAAAGGGCTAATGGACCACATGAGCCTCAGCCTCCACCAGCCTGAGCCTAGAAGAACTAGATGGTGCCTGGCTACCACCACCAACCTCTGTGACAAGCAGGGATCACAACAGAGGGTACCAAGAGAGTGGGAGAAAAATGTAGAAAACTCAAATTCACAAAAGAGACCAGACTTTACTGATCTGACAGAGACTGGTGGGAACCCTGCGATTATGGCCCCTGGACACCCTGCTAACTCAGAACTGAAGCTACTCCAGAAGTCTACCATTCAGCTAAGGATTAGACAGGCCTATAAAAACAAATAATAGCACATGTGAGGAACATGCTGCTTAGTTCAATCAAGTATATGAGACCAAATGGGTTACACCTACCCAAAAGCAAAGATAAGAAGGCAGGAAAGGACAGGAAACTTGGACAAATGGATATGGAGAAGCCGGGGTGTAAAAGGGGAGAGTGCTGACACATTGCTGGGACTGCAACCAATGTCACAAAACAATTTGTGCATAAGTTTTTCAATGAGAAGCTAATTTGCACTGTAAACTTTCACTTAAAACACAATAAAATTTTAAAAAAAGAAAGCTGCATAGCTATATAATATCAAATGAAACAGTCTGTGAGGCCAAATATTGTTTAAAAGGCATAAAAATAAAAGTATACCGTATTTTCACACGAATAATTTTCTGTTCTCTTGCCACCTATACCCTCCCTCCACGAAGTATTCTCATAAGCATGCTACACTAACTTTTTTTAACAGTAACACGTTAAAAAAACTGGCATAGTGGCGCTTCCGAAAATGTCTCACTAGGGGAGGGCGCGGTTGGCAAACAAACTTAGAAGGCACTCATTATTTGCGTAAACATACAGTAAAGAAGGTCACTATATAATGAAAGATGGGACAATTCATCAGGAAGATACAAATTTGTAAACAGGTAAGTCCCGAACGGAGCCCTGGTGGCACAGTGATTAAGAGGTTGGCTGCTAACCAAAAGGTTGGCAGTTCGAATCCACCATCCCCTCTTTGGAAACCCTACAGGGGCAGTTCTACTCTGTCCTATAGGGTCGCTATGAGTTGGAACCAACTCGATGGCAATGGGAAGTCCCTAATAAAGCAAGTTCAAAATATGTAAAGAAAAATGACAGAATTACAAGAGTGAAAAAAAAAACAAAACATAAATCCACAATCATTGTGGGAAATTTCACACATATCTACCCCAAATTAAAGGGAAAAGCAGAAAAATATTCAGGAAGGATAGAACATATTTGAAGACAATAAACTTGATCTAAAGGACATTCATAGAACCCTGCAACCAAGAATTAGAAAATAAGCACTATTTTGATAGATAAATTGAACATTTATACCCCTCCTTTACACACACAATCACACATTGGTCATAAAAACCAAGTCTTAACAAATGTCAGAGTCAGTATCATACAGATTCTTTTCTTTGATCACAACACAATTAATTTACAACTTAGAAACAAGGGCAGGTTATTTCTCTAAACCATCTACAATCTCTAAAGACAGACAATTATAAAGTCATACTTGCCCCTAACATGATACAACACACGTACAACCAAAAATGCATTAGCCATGTTTACATCTTATATTTTATAAGTGAAGAAAGCAAAAATACTTGATGCACTCACACAAGGAAAAAATACTCACAATAATTACAGTCTTCGTTTCTGCAACTGGTCATGTGGTCATAAATGGTATTCAGATCTACCCTCTTCCACCAGTCATTCTGTATTCTGTTTGCCCTCAGCAAACACCTCAGCTGGTTGTGGTTCTTTGCCTGGTGGGGTGACCAAAACCTTTATTCCTGAAATGTCTGGGCCATTAGTAGTCATGTTGGAACTGGGTTCTTGTAGTTTTCCATTCTCAGAGACCTGGTGGTGCAGTCGTTAAGAGATCAGGCTGCTAACCAAAAGGTAAGCAGTTCAAATCCACCAGCCGCTCCTTGGAAACCCTATGGGGCAGTTCTGCTCTGTCCTAATGGGTTGCTATGAGTTAGAATTGACTCAATGCCAACAGGTTGTTGTTGTTAGTTATTTTTCCATTAACTTTAATCATGGGGCATGATAGTACTAAGAGATGCCCTAAGGGATCTCCTGCACTTCAGACGTCCATTATGTAATATCAATTATGTAATATCCTCCATTATGTAATATCAATCCAATTTCCTCTTGGTAATCAGAATCAGTCACACCAGCCAATATGGTAGCTCCTTTCTTTGCCTGTTGATCCAGAGGCATAAGGAGCCCAGAGTGGCCAGGTGGCATTCTGAACTTCCAGTGCAATGGAATCACTCATGTGTCTCCAGGCGGGAGCATTCCTCCCTTCAGAACTAAGACCTCTAGACCTGCAGAGCATACGGCCGCAGGGAAAGGAAGCAAAAATTTTGAGAGTGGGTCACTAGGGGTAACAGTGAATGGTGCCACTCCGATTTCCACTCCTTGATTCCTGGACCCATGAATCATGGCTATGGGAGAAACAGCACCATATACCACATGCTGGTTTAGAGCATATTCAGCCTCCCAAAGAACACTGCCCCAACTCTGCAAGGTATTGCCACCTGGCTGGCACCTTAACTGTGTCTTTAGAAGGCCATTCCACAGTTCTATAAAGTTGGCTGCTTCAGGAAGGTGGCGAACATGGTAAGACCAATGAATTCCATGAGTGTGGGCCCACCGCCACACCTCCTTTGCTGTGAAGTGAGTCCCTTGATCCGAAGTGATGCTGTGTGGGATACCATGATGGTGGATAAGGCGTTTTGTAAATCCACAGACAGTAGTTTTGGCAGAAGCACTGCAGGCATGGAATGCAAATCCATATCCAGAGTGTCTATTCCGGTAAGAAAAAACTTCTACCCTTTCCCTGATGGAAGTGGTCCAATGTAATTAACCTTTCACCAGATTGATGGCTGATTACCTTTTAGGAATGATGTCATATAGGGGACTCGGTGTTGGTTCCTGCTGCTGGCATATTGGGCACTCAGCTGCAATTGCAGCCAACTCGGCCTTGGTGAGTGGTAGTCCATGTTGCTGAGGCCATGCATAACTTCCATCCCTGCCACCATGGCCACCTTGTTCATGAGCCCATTGGGTAATGAAGGGAGTAGCTGCAGAAAGAAGATGACTGGTTTCCATATAATGCAAAATCCTATCCACTTGATTGTTAAAATTTTCCTCTGCTGAGGGCACCCTTTGGTGAACACTGATGTGAGACACAAATACCTTCACTTCTTTGGCCCATTCAATGAGGTCTACCTACATATCTCTTCCCCATAAATCCTTGCCTCCAATTTTCCAATCATGATCCCTCCAAGTCCATGACCATCCAGCCAAACCGCTGGCCACAGCCCATGAATCAGTACACAATCGCACATCTGGCTATTTCTCCTTCTATACAAAGTGAACAGCCATGAGCACTGCTTGAAGTTCTGCCCACTGGGAGGATTTCCCTTCAACACTGTCCTTCAGGGAGGTCCCAGAAAGGGGTTGTAGTGCCGCCACTATCCACTTTCAAGTGGTGTCTGTACATCATGCGAAACCATCTGTAAACCAGGCATGAGTTTTCTCTTCCTTAGTCAACTGATCATAAGGAACTCCCCATGACACTGTAGGTGCATACTGGGAAATGGAGGTAATTTGACAGAGGTGGAGACCATGGGCATTTGGGCCACTTCCTCATGCAACTTACATGTGCCTTCAGGTCCTTCTTTGGCCCAAATTCATATATACCACTTCCATTTAATGATGGAGTCTTGCTCTGTATGTCTGACTTTATTGCTCTGTGGGTCAGACAATACCCAGTTCATGATGGGCAGCGTAAGCCACATGGTGACTTGTTGGCCCATAGTTAAGGGTTCAGTCTCTACTAAGGCCCAGTAATAAGCCAAAAGCTGTTTCTCAAAAGGAGGATAGTTATCTGCGGAGGATGTCAGGCCTTTGCTCAAAACTCCTAAGGGTCTGCACTGTGATTAATAACAGGGGCCTGCCAAAGACTCCAAACAGCATCTCTATCTGTCACTGACACTTCAAATGCCATCAGATCAGCCAAATGATATGGCCCAGTGGCAGAGCAGCTTGCACAGCAGCCTGAACCAGTTGCAGAGTCTTCTCTAGTTCTGGGTCCCACTCGAAACTAGCAGCTTTTCAAGTCACTTGATAAATAGCCCAGAGCAGCACACTAAAATGATATGTTGCCTTCAAAATCCAAAGACGGCCACCAGGCATTGTGCCTCTTTTTTAGTTGTAGGAGGGCCAGATACAATAACTTATCCTTCACTTTAGAAGGAATATCTTGACATGCCCCACACACTGGATCCCTGAAATTTTCACTTAGGTGGAAGGCACCTGAATTTAACAGATTAATTTCCCACCTTCTGGAACGCAAATGTTTCACCAATAAGTCAAGAGTCATTGACACTTCTTCCTTACTAGGTCCAAGCAGCATAATGGCATCAATGTAATGGACCAGTGTGACATCCTGTGGAAGGGAAAGGCAATCAAGGTACGTGCAGACTAAATTATAACGTACGCTAGAGAATTGATATACCCCTGAGGTGGGATAGTAAAGGTGTATTGCTGACCTGGTCACTGTCATTCTCCAAGATCCATCTGTTTTTCACACAGGCCAAACAAGCAAGTTGAATGGGGATGTGGTAGGAATCACCAACCCTGCATCCTTCAAGTCCTTGATGGTGGCAGTAATCTCTGCAATCCCTCCAGCAATGCAGTATTGCTTTTAGGCTTACTATTGTCCAAGGTTGGGGCAGTTCTAATAGTTTCCACTTACTTGGCATTTCCTACCATAATAGCCTTTACTCCACTTGTCAGGGATCCAGTGTGGGGTTCTGTTAGTTGCTGAGTATATCTATTCCAATTATATATTCTGGAACTGGGGAAATCATTACAGGATGGGCTCAGGGACCCACTGTACCCACTGTGAGATGAACCTGAGCTAAGACTCCATTAATAACCTGACCTCCATATGCCCCCACTCTCACTAGTGGGCCAAAGTGACATTTTGGGTCTTCTGGAATTAGTGTCAGTTCAGAGCCAGTATCCAGTAATCACCCAAAAGTCTGATTATTTCCTTATCCCCAGTGAACAATCACTCTTGTAAAAAGCCATAGATCCCTTTGGGGAAGGCTGGGAGAAAGATTAACAACATAAATTTTTGGCAGTGTAGCAGGGTCCTTCCTCTAGGGGACCTAGCCTCCCCTTCATTCAACGGGTTGTGGTTCTGTAAACTTGCTGAAGTCTGGGAACTGATTGAGGGGCTATGACTCACTATTCTGGTGACTTGAGTTAGACTGCCGTAGACTTGACCTGCAATTCTTCTGCTTGTACAGACCAAGTAAATATTTAGTAGATTTCCTATCTATTTCACTTCTAGGGACTAAGTAGCCAATGCCATAAGTCCATACAAGTCAGACTATTCTGATTACTACTTTGACTCTGCTGTCCATTACAGTAACCCCTCCTACCTTGTCTTTGTCAACTGAGTATCGCCAATTGTTCCCTACCACTATGGGGTCCAATCAGCCTCATTTTAGTTAGATGTCTTAATTCAGTTATGGCAGCTCCTGTTAAATCTGACTTACATAAAATAGCAGTCTTCAAGGATGTTGGGGCTCCCATCATAAATTTGTTTCTCACTGTTGTGTTAAAAGATGTCCCCTCTGGGCACCCCACGTGTGGGTCTGTGTGTCTAACGTGATAAATTCACTCTAGCATGCCAGTTTTCCTAAGCCTTTAGACATCTTCTTCTACAGTATACCAAGGCAGGTCTGGTACTCCAACTTGATTTAGTGTAGGCCACCATGTAATCCATGCTTCAGCAAATCAACCAAATAAACTATTAGATCCTTTTTAACCCCTGAAGCCGAAACATTGAATGAATAATATCAGCTTAGTGGGCCCATATCAATAAACTGAGACTGATCCAACTTTATGTTACTTGCACCATTACCCCACACCTTTCACAGCCATTCCCACACATATTCCCCAGGTTTCTGTTTGTACATATTAGAAAAGTCAAGCAGTTCTTTTTGGAATGTAGCATACCTCCTCCTGGGTCACACTTTGTACTTTACCTTTTGGGACTCACAGGGACTTAAGTCTAGTTATAGGTCTAGAAGCAAAACTGGATGGTGGGGATATGTTTTGAGAATATTCAGCAATGTTTTGTAAGGCATCTGCCTCAGGTAATGCCCCAGGCAATGACTCACACACTGCCCCAGATGATATCTCAGACAAATGTTCTTCAGACACAGCTGGGTTAATTTCATCAGAACAGTGTGGAGGGGCTAATGGTTCTGTTGGCAGGGGTGATTCTATAGAATTGAGGGGCTTAGGGTCCCCAGCTTCCAGATTATCTGCCCATATGTCCCCATCCCAAGTTTCAGGATCCCATTTCTTCTCAATCAATGCCCTCACTTTAACTTTAGACACCATTTGAGGTTGGGAATTCAACTGCTATTGTAATTCAGCCACTCTTACGCTAAGACTCTGGGTTTGTTTTTCAGCAATAATAGCTTTGTTACTACAATAAATAAGGCTTTCTTTCAGGGCACAAGTGGCAACTTTGAGGTCATTTATGTGGCACTTCAGATTTTACTCTGAAGCCCTATTCAGTCTTTGTTTTTATTATTGTACGTATTTTTTCTAATTTCTTAGATTGGAGATTACGGTGGGTAATATGGATTCTCTCACTCAACATTAATTCTAACTTTCTTTCTTTGTGTGTTCCTGTACTACAAAAGGTAGAAAGCTAAAACTAGATATCATAGATTGCCTTGTACTCGAGGCAAGAGATGCAGAGTATGAAGCATCAATTTGTTAGTGTGCATTGTAACAAAACATGAGGTAGATATGGAGCCTGTAGTTATAGCAGTGACTTCCCAATTAGAAAGGCAGCTGCCTAATCATGGAAGAAGCAACATCTCCCCTGATGGCCTAGTTCTGTGGTATGGTTTTAGGGTAGTTACTAAAAGCTCAGACTAGAGCAGTATTGTTCAATAGAAATATAATGGAACCACAATGCAAGCCACAGGGTAATTTTAAATTTTATAGTAGTCACGTTTTAAAAAGAAAAAGTCATTTAACAAATAATCCAATTAAAAAATGGGCAAAGGAAATGAACAGACACTTCACCAAAGAAGACATTCAAGCAGCTAACAGGCACATGAGGAAATGCCTGTGATCACTAGCCATGAGAGAAATGCAAATCAAAACCATAATGAGATACCATCTCACACTGGCATTACTGACACAAATCAAAAAAACAGAAAATATCAAATGTTGGAGAGGCTGCGGGGAAACTGGAACTCCTCTGCACGGCTGGTAGGAGAGCAAAATGATACAACCATTGTGGAAAATGATATAGTACTTCCTTAGAAAGCTAGAAATAGAAATACCATATCATCCAGTAACCCTCTCCTAAGAATATATCCTAGAGAAATTAGAGCTGTCACACAAACAGACATATGCACACCCATGTTCATTGTGGCATTGTTCACAATAGCAAAAAGATGGAAACAACCTAGATGCCCATCAACAGAAGAATGGATAAACAAACTATGGTACATATCCACAATGGAGTATTATGCAACGATAAAGAACAGTGATGGATCTGTGAAGCATTTCACAACATGGATGAATATGGAGGGCATTATGCTGAGTGAAATAAGTCAATCACAAAAGGACAAATATTGTATGAGACCACTATTATAAAAACTCATGAAAAGTTTTACACACAGAAAGAAACAATCTTTGTTGGTTACGAGGGGGGGAGGGGTGGGGGGAACTAAACAGACAATCGATAAGTGTAACTTTGGTGAAAGGTAAGACAGTACACAATATCAGGGAAGCCAGCACAACTTCTCCAAGGGAAGGTCGTGGAAGCTCCACAGACACATCCAAACTTCCTGAGGGACCAAATTACTGGGCTGAGGGCTGTGGGGACCATGGTCTCGGGGAACATCTAGCTCAACTGGCATAATATAGTTTATAAAGAAAATGTTCTACATTCTACTTTGGTGAGTAGTGTGTGGGGTCTTACAAGCTTGTGGGCAGCCATCTAAGATACTTCACTGGTCTCACCCTGTCGGAAGCAAGGGAGAATGAAGAAAACCAAAGACACAAGGGAAAGATTAGTCCAAAGGACTAATGGACTACAACTACCACAGCCTCCACCAGACTGAGTCCAGCTCAACTAGATGGTACCCAGCTACCACCACTGACTACTCTGACAGGGATCACAAAAGAGGGTCCCAGACAGACCTGGAGAAAAATGTAGGACAAAATTCTAACTCACAAAAAAAGACTTATTGGCCTAACAGAGACTGGTTGAAACCCCAAGTGTATGGCCCATGGACACCCTTTTAGCTCAGTAATGAAGTCACTCCTGAGGTTCACCCTTCAGGCAAAGATTAGGCAGACCCATAAAACGTAACGACACTAAAGGGGTACAACAGCCCAGGGGCAAGGATGAGAAGGCAGGAGGGAACAGGAAAGTTGGTAATAGGGAACCCAAGGTCAAGAAGGGAGAGTGTTGACATGTCGTGGGGTTGGTAATCAATGTCACAAAACAATATGTGTACTAATTGTTTAATGAGAAGCTATTTTGTTCTGTAAACCTTCATCTAAAGTACAATAAAAAAATCTTTTAAAAGATTAGAAAGATATTATATCTCAATTAAGTTCATTAAAAAATATTTCTTAAAAAAGAATACTAAACCTGAAAAAAAAAAATAATTAAAAAAAAGAAGACCAGAAGGATGGACATCGTTGAGATAGGGAGACCTAAGAGAGTGTAAGAAGAGAAGAAAGTGAATCATGGAGCAGAAAGTGTTAAGCTGCACAATAAAAAATCACAGCTGAGAGCTGAACTGAGGCCAAATGAAGAAATTATCAAACACATAGGAAAATTATTTTACCTCTTAAATGAAAAGATAAAGGATAAAAATAATAACCTATTTTGAAATGGAAAAGAGAAGCACCGAAAAAGTCACGTTTCAGTATCATTAGACACTGTGTAGTATATGGAGAAATTAACTGGAACAGAATAAAGTCTAGAAATATATACAAGTCCATAAACAAATTTAGTATATGATAAAAGTAGTACTTCAAATCAATGGTTAAAAAAATATTCAGTAAATAACATAGTGATAAATGGCTAGCAATTCAGAAAAGAAGAAAGTTAGATCTCAACTTCAGTCCTTGCAGCAAAATAAATCATACCTGGATCACATATTTACAGGTAAAAAATAAAAACTATAGAAATACCAGAAAAAAATGAAAAAAAAATCCATAAACTGAAAACGAGAAAGATCTTTTTAAACACAGCATAAGATCCAGAGGCCATAAATGAAAAGACTGAAAAATCTGACAACAAAATATTAAAATTCTGGGTTGGCAAAATTATCATCAATAATATAAAAATACCAATTGGAAAAAAATATTACTTGAGACAAAGACTAATTTTCATAACACCCATAAGCTCTTAAGAATTAATCACAATACTATCAATCCAAAAGAAAAATGGTCCAAGTTTATCAACATTCAAAAACATACACATAGAATATAAGCACATTAAGTATAAAAATTAAAACATTTACTATCAAACTCTAAAACTAGCAATTATTTTCAAAATTAGATTAAGGAGCTATTGTAACTTTGGGGGAAATGTATATTTAGAAATGTACATGAAAATATAAGCGTTAAAGATACAAAACTGTACTCAGAATTGACTGTTTTGTCCCAAATTAAAACAGGAGTGACAGATACAAGATTTTAAGAGAGTAGAATGTCAAATTTCATTTGTAAATCTATGATGTTCAGTACCCACTACAATGCTAGAATTCAAAATGGATGTGCTGATGGCAAGGTTGGTATAATTAGCAACAGAAAGCTTTCTATCTATTCAAACAATATTAGAAATGGCATACCCGAGAATCAACTAATAAACTGTAAAAGGAAATCCTTCGTCATTTGTACATTATTGTTTTTGTTTTCTACTGCCAAAAGTTCAACAGATTAGAAAAGAACAATACTGACCTAGCATACTTATCAGACAGCATTTTTTTTTATTTGTAGAATACAAAACAAGTTATTATACCGGCAAGCAACCATTTGCAGAGACCATCTCTGTATAGTTTTACACCATAAGAATCAAATTTCCAAATACGCACTTGGTTATTAGTTCTATTTTTAACCTGCCACTCATATACTGTCATGTACTTAAAATTCAGAACATGTTTACATTATCCATCTAGCAGACTAATGCAACTGCACACCAGACAGTCATGCATAATTCAAATCAATATCCTCAGGCTTACAACTCTAAGTCAAAACTGCCTTTAAAAAAGCTGGGGTGCGACTTTAACATGGATAAAGTATATCTAATTTTTCTTTTTATCTGACAAATTGATACTTTCTGCAGTGGAGTGCCAAAAATGCAAACCCACTGTATAATAAACCTTTACACTATTGAAAAAAGAGATAATTGAAAAAATAAATAAGGCAATTACAATAGTTTAAGGAAATTACTTTTAAGTAGTGAAGGAGACAAAGCTGAACAAGATTCAAACAGCAAACCTTACAAATAACAATAGGTTACACGAAGTTTTGCCAACAACCAAAACGTACATAAATGTTACAAAATCAAGGATCTAGGTTATAACGTGAATTGGGAGTAATTTTTGTACTTAAATTTGGATTATGGTTTTGATATCACTAAAATTAGTTTCATTTAAATTCCTTAAATAAAACCCCTCCTACTGAATTTCTATAACTAGAAATATATCTAGAAATGGCTCATGTCTAGAATAACTTGAGTTTATCAAATTTAAATCAAGGTTCACTGGCAAAGCATGTCAAGATACAACACTGACTATCCACTACACCAGACTCTAGTCTGTCATTTTCACAGTGGATGATACTTGCTTTTAATAATGTAAGAAAAGAAAGTAAGTGGGTCTTAATTTATAAAGGTTTATCACTGATACTACTAAAAACATAAATGTTTAGCAATAACCTGAAATGTGACACATAATTGATTAGTCCCTGGATTAAAATTCTCATAAGCAAGAATGAATGTATATATAGTTTGATACTTTTTCCTCATAGAAGCTTCAAATTTGACTCATCGTTTAAAGAAACCCTCCAGATATGAGTGACATCATTGCTCAGGCAACTCAATTATGAAAATTTCATATTGGTCCTATTCAATATTACAGACATACCAAACATAATATCCTCTACAATGACAGTCCATTAATGTCAAGGTACAATAATATGAAGGATGAAATTAATGGGATAGAGAGAAAGGATTCAATGATATCTGAGATAATGAAAAAAAAAGATTAAATGGCACGCCTTTGGGAAATAGAGCAAAGGCACAGAATCAACCTTTCACTGAAGACAGAGAATCTAGTTCATGCACACAGCATGTACCTTTCCGTTTTCCTGTAGAGACAGAAAATGTAAACAAAAAAATTCAGATGACAAAGTGGATAAATCAAAGATATTCACTGATTAAGACCTGACTTTAATCAGGAACTGATAACACTGTTGGCCAAATTGGTTCACTAATTATTCTGTAAGAAAGTAGCAAGAAAACAAGTTTTATAGCAATTCAACCTTCAGTGCTGGAGAAACTGATGTACAGAAATTCAAATTCGTAACAGCAATAGCACATGGAAAACTATCTTTAAAAAAGGAAATTCAATCTCACCTAGCAATAATAGTGGCATGGATAGATTGAATGTATTTTTTCCTTTCTTTAGAGGAGTATTTCCCCTTAAATTCCCATACTCCTTGCCCACAATTACAATCAAGCTCTCTAAAAATAAACAAATTATTAGCTTCTAGTGTTCTTTATTTACAAACATAGTTCAGAGAACATTTGTAGCACCAAGTTCAAAGAGCATTATTATTTTCATATTCATTTTGACAGAGAGACTAGTAAGTTTTAGAAAATTAACCAAAGAAAAAGAACTAAAAGGGAGATTGCAAAGTATAACGAGTATATTATAAGTATTTTTCATGACAAATGTTCTCATTATATTGGAAATTATGAAGGCAATAAAATGAATTTTAATAGTTTTACTTAAGAATATAGGAACTTGCAATGCAAAAACTGGATGAACTTTGGATCATACTGCCCAACCCGATCATGTCTACAAAAGGAAGCACAAAGAGCCTGTGACACGCCCTATAACAGTTCACAGACTGTGACACGCCCTATAACAGTTCACAGACTGTGACACGCCCTATAACAGTTCACAGAAAACGTTAAGACTAGTAGCCACGGCTGCCTCTCACAGGGCTGCTGAGTACAGACCTGCACAATCCAACATGGTGGCTCTACCCACTTACTTTAAGTGGGTTTAAGCAAAAATAAATAATAAAGTTGCACAGATGCAGTAGGGGCCAAATCTAGACTGGAGCTGAAATTCAGATACATCTCATACATGGAATTAATGACACACTTACCCCAACTTCCCACCTCCTACCCACCCTCCACTCCCACTGCCCTACTGAATGAGACAATCCAAATTTCTAAAAGGAGCAATGAGACTCTTGATATTCACAATAAGGGAAGGAGACATCTGTCACAGAAAGCCATCCTAAGCTACAGGGCCCGAGGACAGAGAAAAGTAGCAGCCCCAGTACAAGGAAATGGCTGGCAGATGAACCCATCCTGCCAAACTATTTGGGCAACATATTCGCAACCCGGGAAGAAAACATGCTGTGTGAACTGAAAGAACAGACTCTATATTGTGTTAACACTTTGGGGCCCACCACTCCTGTAGAGTGGTAGGCTCAAACTAACTAAACAGATAATTGATTACTCCTCAAACTAATCAAATGGAGAATTCTTTTTCTCACTTGCAAAAGAATGCTAAGCTGTCATGTCCAAACAATAACTGATTGGCAATAACTGATGCCACAAGCAGACACACGGAGGTAGAGCCCAGTCAGTGCAGTGGAGGACACTGCTGACAATGTGTCTTGGGTGGCAGAACCGGCCAGAGAAGCACAGGTTAGAGCAATAGAGGTCAGAAAGGGAGTAGCAGCCTGGCCGAATTTGTGAGTTAACAAATAGCACCTTCTGGGAGCTCCCTAAAATAGCAGAAGGAATGAGAAACTCAAGCGATTAGAGTCACTGTATGAGCAGGTATAGCTATTAAGATTTGGGCATTATAACGTAATCCTATTCATGACCATGTGCTGGAGAAAACTTGGTAGTATCTGCATTACATATCTCTGTGTTCTATTATACATACTTGTGAGTATGTGTGCATGTGTAGGAGTCCCTGGGCAGCACAAATGGTTAACCACATCGCTGCTAACTGAAAGGCTGGTGGTTTGAGTCCACCCAGAGGTGCCTCAGAAGAAAGGTCTGGTGACCTACTTCTGAAAAAGTTACCCATTGGAAACCATATGGAGGACAGTTCTGACACACATGGGGTCACAATGAGTCATAACCAACTCAACAGGAACAGGTTTGGTTTTTTTTTTTAAATATATGTGTATGTGTACACATCTGTATATGATTATATATACATAATTTCTCTCATTCAGGTTAGTAAGGGTGAATTTATCAACTCTAACCACTAAATTCATTCCCATATCACTAAAGATTATATGCTCTGTATAACTCTAATGCTGGTCTTCATTATTATTATATAATATAGTTAGTATTTCATGATATATTATATACGTTTATATTTATTACACATATTATAAGAATACTAAAGTTGAGGCCAATTGATTTTAAATATGCAGTTTATTAAATTTTTTTTCTCTAATCTGTATCTGTAAACTGTGTGATAAGGAATTTCCCCATTTACCCTTAATTTGATCTTAAGGCAGATTTCATAAATTCCTAGTCACTTTCTGTTAGTAAAGAATCTCAGTCTAGTAGAATTTAAAATTTCATTCTCAGATCTGACTCAAATCTCATCTCTATACCTAAGTTTTCTAACTTATAAAACAGAGATAATAATAGTCCATAGCTCACAGGGCTGTTAAAAGATGAAATGAGTTAATGAAAGGCTTAAAACAGTACCTGTTAACACAGTAAGCACTACATAAGTATTGTTGTTGTTCTTAGGTGCTGTCGAGTTGGTTCCGACTCATAGTGATCCTACAGGACAGAGTAGAACTGCCCCATAGGGTTTCCAAGGAGTGGCTGGGGGATTTGAACTGCCGACCTTTAGGTTAGCAGCTGAGCTCTTAACCACTATGCCACCAGGGCTCCATGTAAGCATTAGCTTTTGTTATTCCCTCCCTCTGATGTCAACTAAGATTTTGCTCATGGAACTTTGAGTGGGAGAGCAAGTGTGGTCTGCACTTTTATTCTTCCCCCATCCCAGCATCTTATAGTGCTGAAATACCTTCTTCCCCTTCTCTTCCATCTCTAATTGTTCTCACATATTGCAATAGTGAAAAGGAATAGCAGAAATTGCTATGATTGCCTTCCTGGCAGCCTGTAGGTGATGGGGGGTACCCTAAACCTCACTCTAGTTCTGGTCAGCTGTGGTAGTCTTTGCCAACGTAGAGGTCTCTTCATAAATATGTACGTAACTCATCTAGGTAACGTTCAGCTTCATCTCAGCCTCCTCTGTCACTGAGGAGCTTCTCAAAATAAGACAGTCAAATCTCCCTTGCCCTGGGCCAGCAGTCCATGTTCTCAATCCCCTTAATAGGTAGGGCATCTCTTGGCTTGCTAACTGCCTAATTAGTTCCATATCACTTATCTCCTCTCTACTTTCCATGCTCCTTCATATGCAGCCTCAAAAACATTTCCATGCCCTTCAAGGATTTCAAGCACCACTGAGAAGTGGGACGGGGTAAGACAGCACTAGTGTACCATCTCCCAACCTTCCAACTCTGACTCCCCTTTCTTTTCCTTCTCCAGTCTACTGTCTATTTGACATAGGGTGGGAGTTGGGGTGTGGCAGTTAGAATAGTATTTGGGGGCAAGAGAACCAGTTTGGGCTACTGCCTCGTAATATAATAAATACCCAAACTCTCGGTGGCTTTTAGCTCTAGGCTTAGGATAGGGAATAGGGGGGGAGATGGGGGGTGCTTTATCACCTCCTCATTCTACCTTTAGGCCCCTAGTCACTAACTCCAGAATAACAAAACTCCCAAGAAAAGCTGCATTAAATATCCTGATACAATTACAATTAATACAGGGATAATAATCTTCCTTAAACAGCACTGTAACCTGTTGTAGGCGTAGGTCCCGATAAACACCCTAAAAAGTTGAAATGCCTATGTGAGAGCAGACAGGGCAGAAAGTGTGTGTGTGCTACATATTCTGAAGGACGATCCTCTTTACCCACAGATAGTCACAAGAAATCTGCATAAGTGTAGGAGGATTCTGTTGTCAAACTATAGGGAATCAGGAGTATAGCTAACAATCGAACATGAATGACTTATTATTCCCTTTTCCAAGCATATCAGTATAAACACAAAATAAGGGAGAGGATAAAGCACATTAAAGAATCAAACTCAAGAGGCCCAAATATATAAATCATTAAGGATATTAATCCTTCATGGTAACAAGGTAAACAAAAAGCTTTTAACTGGAAAAAAACTAGGTTCATGACTTCAATTAAATTCAAAAATTATTGATTTATTAAATCTGTACTCGGCAAGCACTCTGTGAGATACTGGGAATTCACACTGAAGTAAGGTGAAGTAAGTTAATGTATGCAACGAAAGAACAATCCAAAGCAATAAAATCAACAGCTATGGAAATTCTGAGAACAGAAAGACCAATTTGTGGGACTGTTGGTAAGAAAGCTCATGGCAGGATCTTGCCTTAACTTTGGCCTTGAAATACAGAGCTAAATTGGCAGAAAGCAGATATAATGTTTCAAAGTGCAGTACAGTACCCTATAAAGGTACAACATCAGGAATAAGCATGATGATCACAGAAAACAGTAAGGAGACTGGCTAATGAGAGAAGGTGTTAAAATGGTGGGAGAACAAGGAGAGGTGGATTTAGATACTTAGATTACTTTGTCTCCAGTGTTCCGGTTTGAACTATCAATGCTATCAACCAGAGGCTTCCAAAATTTGTTTTAGTTACAGAACCCTTTATTTAGATAAAATCTAACGAGAAGTCCTTATTTAAACCAATAAAAGAGATAAGGTGCCAGATCTCTGTCTCCCTTATTTTTATTTCCTGACACTTTATTTTAGCTCTACAGAGAACGCTGTGAAGATCCACAGACCCCACTCATGGGGCACAGGTTTAAAACTATTGTGGGACTTTTATTTTTCGGTCTTACCTAGCTTTAAGTTGTTCCACTTCTCACCTAATTTGATAGCCTATAAATATCTTTACCCATGGTTTCACTGCAAGCTCTTGAAGACATGAACCCCACAAGGCTAACTGTTGGGAATGCCTTCTTGAATAAAGTTTTTGCAATACTAAGTCACCAAAGTACTTTAAAGAATATAAGCATACGCAAATAAGGCATTGGTTGCTGATTTATATCAATATTATAAGGCATTAGTGAGCTGAAATGGACTGGTATTTTGACTCTACCTGTATAATGATAGAGCTTTCACCTAAAGCCAGTGTTAATCTTAGGCAAAAGGGTGAAATGCTTATAAAATATAAAGTAAAAATCTTCTTTAAATAGTGTTTCTAAATGTTCTGGAAGAAGAGAAACATCCTTGTTTAGAAATACTTTCTAAAAGGTTTGGCAGAGCTAAATATGGCAATGGTAAAGGGAACTTATTTTAATTAAATTTTTGTTATCTAACCAGTAACTATAATTGGAATTAACTTTTAAGACAGAAGATAAATATGTTTTTAAGAATAACACACTGATGTGTGTTACTCTTGTTATCTTGTCCAAATAAAAGGCAGCTGTTCCAATTTTTCTAGATAGTGCCAAGTTTATCAACTCTTTTTTTTTTTTTTAAACAAATTAAATTAACCACCACATGTCTGTCAGTTTGTCGTACTATGGTGGCTAGCGTGTTGCTGTGATACTGAAGCTTTGCCACCAGTATTTCAAATACAAGCAGGGTCACCCTTGGTGGCAGGTTTCAGCTGAGCTTCCAGATTAAGAAACGCTAGGAAGAAGCACCTAGGCGGTCGACATGTAAAAAAACTGGCCAGTGAAAACCTTATGAATAGCAGCACAACATTGTCTGATATAGTGCTGGAAGATGAGCCGCTCAGATTGGAAGGCACTCAAAATACGACTGGGGAACAGAAGCCTTCTCAAAGTAGAGTCAATCTTAACGACGTGGAGAGAGTCAAGCTTTTGGAACCTTCATTTGCTGATGTGGCATGACTCAAAATGAGAAGAAATAGCTACAAACGCCCATTAATAATTGGAATGTATAATGTATGAAGTATGAATCTAGGAAAATCGGAAGTCATCAAAAATGAAATGGAAAGCATAAACATCAATATCCTGGGCATTAGTGAGCTGAAATGGACTGGTATCGGCCATTTTGAATCAGACAATCATACGGTCTACTATGCTAGGAATGACAACTTGAAGAGGAATGGTGTGGTGTTCATCGTCAAAAACAACATTTCAAGATCGATCCTGAAGTACAACGCTGTCTGTGATAGGATAATATCCATACGCCTACCAGTTAATATGACAATTATTCAAATTTACTCATCAACCACTAAAGCCAAAGATGAAGAAACTGAAAATTTTTACCAACTTCTGCAGTCTGACATTGATTAAACATGCAATCAGAATGCATTGATAATTACTGGCAATTGGAATGCGGAAGTTGGAAACAAAGATTGGTAGTTGGAAAATTCGGCCTTGGTGATAGAAACAACGCAAGAGATCACATCATAGAATTCTGCAAGACCAATGACTTCTTCATTGCAAATACTTGTTTTCAACAATGTAAACGGTAACTACACATGTGAACTTCACCAGATAGAATACACACAAATCAAATCGACTACATCTGTGGAAAGAGACCATGGAAAAGCTCAATATCATCAGTCAGAACAAGGCCAGGTGCAGACTTTGGAACAGACCATCACGTGCAGCTTGAAGTTAATGTTGAAGAAAATCATAACAAGTCCACAAGAGCCAAAGTAAGAGTTTGAGCATATCCCACTTGAATTCAGAAACCATCTCAAGAACAGGTTTGACACACTGAACACTAATGACTGAAGACAAGACGAGCTGTGGAATGACATGGAGGACATCATACATGAAGAAAGCAAGAGATCATTAAAAAGGCAGGAAAGAAAGAAAAGACCGAAATGGATGTCAGAAGAGACTCTGAAACTTGCTCTTGAACACAGAGTACCTAAAGTGAAAGGAGAAATGATGAAATAAAAGAGCTGAACAGAAGATTTCAAAGGGCAGCTCGAGAAGACAAAGTAAAATATTATAATGAAATGTGCAAAGGTCTGGAAATAGAAAACCAAAAGGGAAGAACACGCTCGTCATTTCTCAAGCTGAAAGAACTGAAGAAAAAAATTCAAGCCTCGAATTTCAATAGTAAAGGATTCTACGGGGAAAATATTAAATGACACAGGAAGCATCAAAAGAAAAAGAAAGGAATACACAGAGTCATTGTACCAAAAAGAAGTGGTTGACATTCAACCATTTCAGGAGGTTGCATATGATCAAGAGCCAACAGTACTGAAGGAAGTCCAAGCTGCACTGAAAACACTGGAGAAAAACCCGGTTCCAGAAACTGGTGGAACACCAACTGAGATGTTTCAACAAACAGATGCAGTGCTGGAAGCGCCCACTCATCTCTGCCAAGAAATTTAGAAGACAGCTATCTGGCTAACTGACTAGAAAAGATCCATATATGTGCCTATTTAAAAGAAAGGTGATTCAAGAGAATGCAGAAATTTTTGAACAATATCCTTAATGTCATACACAAGTAAAATTTTGCTGAAGATCATTCAGAAGCAGTTGCAGCAGTACATGGACAGAGAACTGCCAGAAATTCAAGTCAGATTCTGTAGAGGATGTGGAACAAGAGATATCATTGCTGATGTCAGATGGATCCTGGCTGAAAGCAGAGAACGCCAGAAAGATGTTTACCTGTGTTTTACTGACTATGCAAAGGCATTCGACTGCGTGGATCATAACAAATTATGGATAACATTGAGAAGAATGGGAATTCCAGAACACTTAATTGTGCTCATGAGGAACCTGTACTAAGACCAAGAGGCAGTTGTTTGAACAGAACAGGGGGATACTGTGTGGTTTAAAGTTAAAAAAGGTGTGTGTCAGGGTTATATCCTTTCACCATACTTATTCAATCTGTATGCTGAGCAAACAATCCGAGAAGCTGGACTGTATGAAGAAGAATGGGGCATCAGGACTGGAGGACAATTCATTTAACAACCTGCAATATGCAGATGACACAGCCTTGCTCACTGAAAGGGAAGAGGACTTGAAGCACTTATTGACAAAGCTCAAAAACTACAGACTTCAGTATGGATTACACCATAACATAAAGAAAACAAAAATCCTCACAACTGGACCAATAAGCAGCATCATGATAAATGGAGAAAAGTTTGAAGTTGTCAAGGATTTCATTTTACTTGGATCCACAATCAACACCCATGGGAGCAGAAGTCAAGAAATCAAATGATGCACGGCACTGGGGAAATCTGCTGCAAATGACCTCTTTAAAGTGTTCAAAAGCAAAGATGTCACTTTGAGGACTAAGGTATGCCTGACCCAAGCCATGGTGTTTCCAATCGCCTCATATACATGTGAAAGCTGGAAAACCGAAGAATTGATGCCTTTGAATTAATGGTGTTGGCAAAGAATACTGAATATACCATGGACTGCCAGAAGAACAAACAAATATGTCTTGGAAGAAGTAAAGCCAGAATGCTCTTTAAAAGCAAGGATGGTGAGACTTTGTCTCACAGACTTGGGACATGTTATCAGGAGGGACCAATCCCTGAAGAAGGACATCATACTTGGTAAAGTAGAGGGTCATCGAAAAAGAGGAAGACCCTCAATAAGATGGACTGACACAGTGGCTGCAACTATGGGCTCCAGCATAGCAAAGACTGTGAGGATGACGCAGTAGTGGGCAGTGTTTCGTTCTGTTGTACACAGGGTCACTATGAGCTGGAACCGACTTGGCGGAATCTAACAACAAGAACAACTAAAAATTTTATACTTTTAAAGACCTTTCATATACACAAATAAATTAATAGCTACCATTTATTCAGAATCATTATTGTATCAGAGACATGTAGTATTTCTAGCCATCACAGTAACTCTTTAAGGTAGTTATTGTTAATGACATTTTACATATGAGAAAGACTCAGAAAAGTTAATTATGTCACACAGATAATAATCAGCAAAGATGTGATTTGAATTGTTCGTAGCCTATTCATTTGCACTTATTCATGTGGCCAAATCAGATTATGATGAGAAACTAGCTTCAGAAAGGCTCTGGAATTGGAAGCATCAGATTATGGAAGGTGGTAGGTTAGGTGTGTGCTGAAAACAAGAGAAGGCAGATAAAAGCCTACATAATAAGCAATTAAGAACCAACCCCCCAACTGACACATCCTCTCCCCTTTGCAAATAATCATGTCCTCCTTAGCATTCAAGCTTCCAATTAAGGGAGGAGAGGGAGAGGCATCATACTGAAAGCAGATAATTAAATGAAAGCCTACGTGATGAATAGTGAAACTCTCAGCTACCTTTTATTACTCAGTTCCAAGAACACTAGCAGTCAAACATATTCCTCACTAAAAGCAGAATAATGGAGGATTCTTTTGAAAAACTGAATAAACTCAGAGAAATACCTATAAATACTCACATGTGGGGGCACCAAAGGAAATGGTCAGATTTGTGCCTAATCACCCGACAATAAAACTCATTGCCAACAACCCCAGCCCATGCACACAGTTTCTAATCTGCTTTTATACGTATCACTCTTTAGTAAGACAATCTCCACATAAGTGAGAAAGCTGACAGACAAGACACCAAAACAAAACAAATAAAAAGGAAATAGATAATACAAGAGACCCTCCCCCACAAAAAAGAAAGAAAATGAATTTCAGAGAGATAGAAGAAAGAATATCCTTGGTGATAAAAGATATTACAATTCATAAATAAGAACAAAATGCTATATAAGGACCAGCAGAGTCTAAGAAAGAATTCTTGAAAATTTAAAATGTGATAGCAGAAAGTCAATAAAAAGTGGGAAGCAGAGAAAATACAAGAAAAGTATGGAAAAAATCTAGAACATCCAACATAAAGGTAATTGGTATTTCAAAATGAGGAAGAAAAGAAAATGGAAGGCAGGAAACTATGAAAGAAAATTTCTCTTATCTGAAGAACAAGAGAATTCAGACTAAAAAGACTCACACCAAGTGCCTGGCACTAGGAATGAAAAAGTTATATACAAGTCACATAACCACAAAATTTCACAACATAAGATGAAAGAATATTCTAAAAACTTCCAGAGAAAAGAAAATAAATCATCTAAAAATGACAGAGAACCAAAATGGCCTAGGCCTCTTACAGCAACTATGCAAGCAGGGCTCCGAACCAGTTAGAACCAGCTTAGTCATGGCCGAAGAAGCAAAATAAGAACAGACCTGAATTTGCACAATTAAGGTGCTCTGGAAAGATCATCAGAATGGAAAAAATTATGGGTTGAAGCCCAGGAATGGGAGGCTGGGAAGAAGTATACTGAGCGCTTTCAGGAACCTCATGCGTAAGACTGGATTTTTGCCAGGACTGTAGAGAGTGACACATATTCAAAGCAGCGTGAGCTGGGGACCACTGTCACTGACTCTGCTCCAAATCCGATGAGCAAGAGATTTGTTTTCAAAGAGGGTGATTAGGTTCCTAGCAGGGCTTCAACCCATAATTTTTCCCACTCGAGTTATCATTCCTGTTCACCAAAATTGTAAAAATTTGGGTATGTGCCGGTTTCACTTCCTTGGCCATGAGGGAACCGGGAAGAACCATTTCAAAGCCCTGTTATGTAAGTGAGAAGACAATGGAGCAACATTTACAAAATTTTAAAAGAAAATGATTTCCAAACTAGTATTCTATACTGAGCCAAACCATCATTCAATTAAGAAACTAGAATAAAGACATTTTCAGATGTGCAGCACCTCAAAAAGCTCCCCTCCCATATACCATTTCCCTGGAAGATACGCCCTTCACCAAACTGAGGAAGTAGACAAACAAAACGGATTGCTTTTTTTTTTTTAAATTAGAAGTATTAAAGTACTCATTGATTTTAATTACTTTCATAAAAATTAAAAGCTACTCTGATGATAAGACCAAGCAAGGTAAGAATAACGGTCGGCGGCGTTAGAGGTCCGTGAGATTGGATCAGAAGTCCAACATCTAAGCGCTCGTTCTCTAGGCAGAACCCACACAGCTGCCTAGAGAATACTAGCAGTCGCTACATTCAGCTACTTGATAAAATTCCTATTACTGCTGCCCTAATTCAAACCATAAAATTGTCTCATCTGAACAGTTAACTTTCCTTCCTACCTCTCATTTCCCACATCTCCAGTCCATTCTTTATAGATGGTGTAGTGTTATCTTCCTAGAACAAAGGTCAGGTCACGTAACACTACTGTGTAAAAATCTTCTAATGGCTCCTCATTCCTAAAAGAAGTCCAAATTGCTTACCCCAGCAACCAAGAGTTTAAATGATCTACATCAACTGAACTTTCCAGTTTCGTATTTTACTACTACTACTTCAGCTGTGCATGACCGCTGCTGCTTCTCAGACTGAACAGAAAGACGTTCATTTTCTTTTATAAAGCTATTTTTCTCTCTGTGCACAGCACAACAGGCAATACTGTGGCATAAATTAGTGATTAGCTCCAATAAAAGAGCAAAGAAGAGTTGAGTACAATATTATGGTAGCCTTTGTATATGAAAATAAAAAAGTTAAATAAAAATGTTTATATTTATATTGTATATATGGATATCAAATTTCCATGTTTTGGTGTAGGCTGGCCTTCTCTAATCTGGGCTATGTTTTTGTGTATATATATGAAAGTAAAAAATTGTGTAGTCATGTAGTAGATATTGTATAAAATTGTAATATTAGAAATCATAAGAAAATGTGGAGAATACTGCAGAATCCCCTTGGCATTTAATAACACACCTAAAACTGGAAGGTAACACATTGTATTGTGTAGACACATTGTGTGTCTATATAATATACACTTTAGTGGTTTTGCTTCTCTAGAGAATCCAGACCAAGACACTACGTTTTATGTAACAATAAAGGGGAAATAAGAAAACACACACATATGTATTTTTCCAAAACAAAACACAGAAGTATAAATCAGTAACTAATGAAGGTGGTTACTAACAGAGGTGAGTGGCAACGAAGTTGAAGGAATAAAAAAGGGAGAAGAATTTCTTTGAGTAAAACACACAAACGAGTCGATACCAACCCATAGCAAACCTGCAGGACAGAGCAAAACTGCCCCATAGGGTTTCCAAGCCTGTAAATCTTTATGGAAGCACCTTGCAACATCTTTCTCACACGGAGCGGATGGTGGGTTTGAACCACTGATCTGTTGGTTAGCAGCCAATGGCTTTAACCACTGCGCCACCAGGATAGTGAGTATACCTTTTTGTTTAGCTTTTACCTTTAAACTATGCTAAATTTTTACAAATTCAAAAATAGAATTAAAACAATAAAGATGGAAAACAACCCAAATAAAACAGAAAAAATATAAACTGAATTTTATAGCAAATAGGTAACTAACCACAAAGAAGAAAACAAAAAGAATTAATTCAGGTAAATTTTGAACACAGTATTCTATACACTCAGTAAGATACAGTCTAAGGATAAACGGAATGCAAAAAATTTCTAAACTTTAATGTTTGTTGTTGATAGTGGTGCTTATGTAGCAATTCTCAAACTATTGTCTATCATGTACTGTAGGATTAAGCAACTGAATAACTACAGGAATTCTGTTGGAAACCACAGTTCTTACCATGGGTGAAGGGAGGTACATTGAATGTTGAATGGGGAAAGGAGAAGGACTCTGTGGTGTTGAACTCGAATTAGTGGTATCAGAATGAATTATGTCCACTGAAAGGGCCTAAAAGCAATGACACCCAGTAGTGAAAAGTACACCTATGTCTTGGTCTCTAAATACCATTCCTCAAAAAGGAGCCAGGGCTCCTTAGAAAAGTGACTGATTCTTGGGCTGAGCCAGTAAAATAAAGGATGAGTCTGGAATTTCTTCTGCCAGAAAGTATTTAAAGTGAGGAAATTCTCAGGATCTGACGGGTTCACATAAAAAAGATACAGGGGTCAGCTTGAATGAAGAAACAAAAGCCAAATCTGGGACAATCTGATATCAAAATTAAAAATGACAGGAATGGATAATACACTGATCTATGAGTTCACACTAACAGTAAAAAAAATTTAATGGAGTTGAGAAAGAAAGTCTCTTCTTTATAGAAGAATACCAACTGAATAATCAATGAATAGTGATAAAAACAGAAAATCATGATAATACAACCACTGCAGTAATAATTCCACCACCTGTCTGTGTTGTAGTATGGTAGTTAATGGGTGCTGTGATACTGGAAGTTATGCCACCAGTATTTCAAATATCGGTAGGGTCACCTATGGTGAACAGGTTTCAGCAGAGCTTTCAAACTAACACAAATTAGGAAGAAAGGCCTGGAGATCTACTTCTGAAAATCAGCCAATGAAAATACTATGGCTCACAAGAGAACATTATTCACCTTGCTTGGTTTGGTCCCATCATCAGGAGGGATCAGTCCGTGGAGGAGGACATCATGTCTGGTGAAGTAGAGAGCCGGCAAGGCAGACCCTCAGTGAGATGGACTGCATAACAGCCACAGCGATGGACTTGAACGTGCCAACAATTTTGAAAATGATGCAGGAGCACGCGTTTCGTTCTGTTGTACATAGTGTCACCATGAGCTGGAGTCAACTGAATGGCAGCTCTCTCTCTCTCTATCGCAATACTTGATTTAGGCAATAATCATCAATGCATGCTAAAATCACTGCGTACTGGGGAGCGGGATATTCTCAAAGTCTCAACCCACAGATTAGAAAATAGAAAAAGATCCTTTAAAATGGGGCAATCTAGGGGATACCAAAATTAAAGTTATTAACAATCAAAGTTATCAAATAATCAAAGTTATTAACACCAATAATGAGACAAACTGACATCATGTGGCCTCTGATGTAACACACTGAGGACACTTCATTCATGTAGTATTCCTGCCAAAAATGTTAACCTGAAAAAAGTAGACATTTTTGCTATTCATATTTTGTATTATATATAACTTGCAACCTATGCTTGCCAATTATAGTATACAATAATATTGTGTGCAATACTCTCAGGATATTTAATCAGAAATACTTTGAAAATTTGATCTACATTAAATTCTTCAAATTAGGATATATAGGAAAAGGATGAATTAACAATGGAAAAAAAAAAAACACTATACCTATACCTGAAGCAAGAAAATAAAATTTTTTTTATTCTTCAGATACATTAATTCAGCAAACACTAGCCACTCTTCTATGTGCCACACCCTCTGAGAGGTGCCAGGCAAATAAGGATGAATGAAGCAAAGTACCTGCCACATTTATCCTTTCCATAAAAATGTCTAGTCACAATTAATCCAGTGAAAAAGCAATATTTACGTAAATTACAATTTAACAGGACTATGTAATGATGGACCTAAGCTAACTGGAGTCATCATTTAATTATAAGCCAGATGATAAAGCTAAATTAATATAAAATAAATAATCTTATATTAATTGATTAATTAACTATAGAAGTAGAAAATACAGTGATTACCAACAGGGGCTCTGGAATCAGACTGCTTGTCCCATCGTTTACTAGTTGTATGATATCATTGTGGTTTTATTTTCCTCATCTGTAAAATGGGGTGATGATACTGCTTAAGTCATAGAGATGTTGTGAAGACTCAATGAGTTAAATGTAAAAAGAACTTACAGGCAACCACACAAAAAATGTGCATAAGAGATTGCTTCATTTTAAAGGCTCCTTTTCCACTTTCTCATCTGTGGGTTGGTACTTTGAGACTGTGAGAATACCTCGTTCTCCAGGATAGCAACATCATTTAATAGTAGAACACTGAAAACGTTCTAAATGTTCATGGGCTGGTGAATGGACAGACAATACGTGGTATAGCTATCTATCCCCAGAGCACTACTGGGCAATAAAAAGGAACAAACTACTGACACACGCTACATCGACGGGTGAACCTCAAAAACGTTACGCTAAGTAAAAGCCGTCAGATACAAGAGACCTCGCATTGTATGATTCTACTCATATAAAATGTCTGGAATAGGCAAATTTTAGAGATAGAAAAGATTACTGAGGCTGAGGGTGGGAGTGGGGATAACTGTAAATGGGCATGCAAGATCTTACTGGGGAATGAAAATGTTCTAAAACTGACTTACGGTGATAATTGTATCACTTGGTAAAATTACTAAAAATCATTGAATTGTACACTTGAAATGACTAAATTTATAATATGTAAAATATATCTCAATAAAGCTGTTTTAAAAAATACTGAAAAATTTATTCCATAAGTTTTCCATAAATAGCAATTATTGTTACTAAGATGTTGTTGTTAGGTGCTGTTAAGTTGGTTCTGACGCATAGCAACCCTACGGACGAGAGGATGAAACACTGCCCTATCCTGCACAACCCTCAGGTCGTTGACATCTTCAAGTCCATCACTGTTATGAAGATGAATCAAGTAATCATCTGTGTACTATGTTATTTTTATATCTTAATATCTAAAAAAATATATTATTTTTGTATCTTAATTTATTTGATAATACAAAAAAACTGTAGTATCAAATAAATTAAGTATAAAAATATTTCCCAAGGACAAATAGAACACACAATAAAATGTGCTTAACATTTGAGAATTATAATATTTTCTTGAAGATTTAGAAGCTCTAAAGTCACAGAAAATTTTCTATCTAAAATAGAAATAACAAATATAGATCAGTCCCTAAAGACTTACAAAACCTAATTTTGTAATTTCTGTTTTAACATATCATGATTTTACTTGCTTATTACTAATATTTCATTTGCTTTCATATATGCAGAGTCTACTGGTTATTACTGATGAATACACACAAGCCTAATGATACCTCCAAATCCTACTGTAAACCAAAGCAGGAAGATGAATAACTGCATTTCATTTGGTAAAAATCCTTCTGTTCATGAATGTAAGTTCACTATTACTTCAGAGACACAAAATGGCTAGAGGAGGCTCTTTTTCAAAGCTTTCATCTCATATTGTATGATTCTACTTAAATAAAATGTCTAGAATATGCAAATGTCATAGAATAATGCTGGTAGCATTATTCTAATTTTAAGTTCATTTTATCTGAATGAAAAAAAAGAATATGTTCTCCCTTAATGTGTACTATACTTATAAATTTTAAACATGATAATTTGAAATGTAAGGGTCTGAAAAAATGAACTTCAAATTAACTGCATTCAAAGCATCTCATTTATTTTTTACATAAATCTAATTAATTTGGGAAGGCACTTACTGTGAATTAAGCACTCTTTAGAATAAATAGATCTTGATTTGACGAGGTTTTACAATGCATTAGGAAAATATTCTGTTGACTAATCTACACTGATGAAATTAACTTCTACATTTTTCACTATTAGAAACTTTCAACTGAATGCGTATAGCACTGAATGCTTCTATTCTTTAAAAATTTAAATACATGGGAAAAGTTTACAAATGTGCAATAAAAAGATGTACTATTATTAAAGAGAATCACTTCCTGGAAATTCCAAGAAAGGGAAAAACTTTTAAGATACTTTTATCCTTAGTAGAAAAATGTCTAAGCAGTAAGATGTCTTTAATATCAAAGCTACTGGATCCAAAAAGAATTAATCTGTCACAAGTGCTGGAAGAAAAACCCTTATAAGTTTTGAAATTGAAACAAAAGATTCCTATGACATTAAGTCATTAAAAGATTGTTTCAAGCAAGAAAGATACCAACAATGGCTTGAACAGAAAAAAAAAAAAAAAGAGGTAAAAAATTTTAAAGGGCCTCAAAAAATGATCTGAATTCATTACAGAGCTTCAGATAGTAAAACCCAAGTGTCTATACAACACATTTCTCTACTAGTTAGCAACATAAACCAAATACAGCTACCTTAAAAAACCACACCAAACCCATTGCTGTCGAGTCAATTCCGACTCATAGCGACCCTACAGGACAGAGTAGAACTGACCCACACAGCTTCCAAGAAGCGCTTGGTGGATCTGAACTGCCGACCTTTTGGTTCATAGCTATAGCTCTTAACCACTACGCCACCTGGGTTTCCCTTAAGTCAAAGGAAATAAATGTGCAGGAAAAATACATGGATATATATCATGTAATCTAAGAAATTAAATAACAAAGCCTCAAAAAAGGGCATGAACCAAGATTTCTCTGCGAATCCAAAAGCAGACGTTCATGCACCTTCTCTTCAGAACCCTGATTCACCAGCTAAGACCAAAGGAGTAAGGTCATAAAATACAGACATAAGTGTTGGGGGCCCACTGCTAGAAATTAGAGTTCTCAGAGAAAAAGAAAAAGCTTTAAGTTGAGAAGCTACTACAAAAGAAGCATAACATTTTATAAGATTTTCAAAAATGCACTCCATGTCCACGGAACTGAAATTTATCTTGTCAAAATTAGCCTGATCAAATCACATAAAAATCTGGAATAGTCTGTGAGGTAGATTTGATGACAGTTTTGTTGTTAGCTATTGCTGACTCAAGGTGACCCCATGTACAATGGGAGGAAAAGCTGCCAATTCCTGTGCCATCCCCATTATCAATTACAGTGTAGTATATAATATGTAAGCATCACTAAAATAGAATACCTGGAACAATTAGGCAAGAAAAAGGTACCAAATCGGGAAGGAAGAAGTAAAGCAATCTCTAATCACAGATGACATGATCCTATGTATAGAAAATCACAAAGAATCCACAAGAAAGCTAAAACTAAAAATCAAACCAGTTGCCATTAAGACAATTCTAACTTATACGTATCAGAACAGAACTGTGCTCCGTAGGGTTTTCCATGGCTGATTTTCTGGAAGTAGATTGCCAGACGTTCTACCGAGGTACCTCTGGGAAGTGCCTCCAACCTTTCAGGCAGCAGCTGAGCGCTTAACTGTTATTCCACAAAAAAGCTACGAGAGCTAATAAATGAATTCAGCAAAGTTGCCAGGTACAAGACCAACACACAAAAATCAACTGGGTTTCTATACATCAGCAATGAGCAATCTGAAAAAGAAATTAAGAAACCAGATTTAATTTATAATAGCATCTGAAAGAACAAAATATGTAGGAAAAAAATTAACTAGGGAGGTGAAAGACTTGTACATTGAAAACTATAAAACATTACTGAAAGAAATTAAAGAAGAATAAATAAATGGAAAGATATTCCATGTTCATGGATTGGAAGACTTAATATGGTTAAGATGTCAATACTACCCAAAGCAATCGACAGATTCAACACAACTCTTATCAAAATTCTAACAGCCTTCTTTGCAAAAATGGAAAAACCAAATCTCAAATTCATATGCAATTGCAAGGGGCCCCAAACAGCCAAAGCAATCCTGAAAAAGAACAAAGTAGGTAGATTTCTCAATTTCAAAATATACTATAAAGCTACATATTCTTGTACTGGTGTAAGGACATACATATAAACCAATGGGACAGAACTAAGAGTACAGAAATAAACGCAAACATCCGAGGTCAATCAGTTTTTGACAAGGGTGCTAAGTTCATTCAATGGACAAAGAATAGTTTCTTCAATAGATTGTGCTGTGGCAACTGGATTTCTACATGCAAAAGAATGAGGTTGGAGCCATAATTACACCGTATACGAAAATTAACTCAAAATGAATCAACAACCTAAATGTAAGAACTAATACCATAAAACTCTTAAAACAAAACACAGGGATAATGCTTTGGGACCTAGTTTTGACAATGGATTCTTGGCTATAACACCAAAAGCATAGGAAATAAAAGAAAAATTAGATAAATGGGACTTTGTAAAAATTAAAAATGTCTGTGCATCAAAGGACTTTATCAACAAAGTGATGAGACAATCTGCAGAATTAAAGAAAATATTTGGGATTCCTATATCTGACAAAGATTTAATATTCAGAATATGAGAAGAACTATTACAACTTAACAGCAAAAGACAAACATCTAAATCAAAAACGTACGCAGAGTTCTGGCAAAATGGCGCTCTAGGCAGAAGCACCATGCCGTCCCTCCACAGCAAAGATCCGAAAAACTAAGCTGAACAGAGAAAACAACAATCCTGAAACCCTAAAACATCAAATGAAGAGATAAAGAACTCAGCCAAACACCAACTGGAGTGAGAAAACTGACAGAGAACGGAGAGCGAGGAGAGATTCATACAGAGGTCCCCTACCCGCTAACGCAGCATGGATCCGCCATCTTGGACTCCTATCGGAGACCAGCAAACAGGGGGTGCGAGAAAGCAGCCTCACAGAGAGTCCAGCGGGAGACAAAACAACCGGTAATTGTCGATATAACGCTTTCCCACCCCCTACCCTTCTTCACCCCGACTCGGCTTCCTCTGTTTCCCGCGGCCACAATCTCTTTACCGGGGAACACCGGCTGCTTGGATTCCACACACCCGAACGGGCCAGCTCTCTGAGTGCCATTTGTTGGCTGCTGGTGCTGCTTTTTTCCGCTTCTTCGATTTCTTCCTTACCTCTCACCACCTCCCCCTCCTTTTGCTTAAATACCTGGCTCCATGCGCCATCTTTGCTTCTTCCTGAGGGGCTGCAGAGCTCCAGTAATTTGTGATATACGTTTTCCCACTCTCTATCCTTCTTCACCCACACTCGGCCCCACTGCTTCCCGCGGACACAGTCTCTTGTCCGAGAAACACCAGCCTGCACTAGCTGGTTCTCTGAGTGCCATTTCTTGGCTGCTAGTGTTGCTTTTTTTTCTGCTTATTTTGATTTCTTACTTGCCTCTTGCCACCTCCCCCTCCTTTCGCTCGAATACCTGGCTCCGTGCGCCATCTTTGCTTCTTCCTGAGGGGCTGCGGAGCTCCATTCGAGTGTGGAGCTGCTTCCAGGTCTGGGCTGCCATGCTGGTGGGATCCCGGGGCTTTTCTGCGTTTGTTTGTTTTGAATTGTTTGTTTGTTTTCTTTTCCTTTTCTTGAGTTGGGAGCCCTTTCTGGCCAGGCGATGCGGCGTGGCAAGGAGACTTCCCACTTGGCTTGCACAGACGTACAGAGGGATCCCTGAGAGCACTTCTTTTTTTGTTGGTTTTTTTTTCCTCTGTTTTTTGGGGGGCCTTTCTTGTTTTTTTTTTTTTTTAATTTGTTTTGTTTTCTTTTCCCTCTTTTTCCCTTTTTGTCTTTCTTCATTACTCAGTTTCTTGTCTCTCTATATCTTCTTCTCTTTCTGTTCCCTGAATACCTAGCGTTGTATGCCTCTGTGCCTTCTGGCCAGGCTGTACTGTAACACCTGAGAGCAACTTCCCCAGACATCATAGCTGCACCGGTGGGATCCCTGGGAACGTTGCAGTTCTTTAACCTTTCTGATTTTTATTTATTCGTTCTTTTTTTTTCGTCCTCTTCCCCTTTCGTTTTTCTCCATTTCATAGTCTATCTCTCCACTCCAACATCAAGCTCTCCTAGCATTCTTTTCTGTTTGTTTGTATGTTTTTGGCTCCCATTCCTCTCTCCTCTCTCCCATATCCATCTTAGCTCCACACATAACAATCTCCCTGCTGCAGCCTGCTTACCAGCACCGAGCGCTTGACATCACACCACCAAGCAACACAGGCACGGCCTAATGGAACCTGCCCTGCACTGATTACCAACCCGCTCTGGTGGCTGTAGTAAGTGCCACAAACAACCCGTCCCAGTAACTCCTCTTCAGCTAGACCTGCCCTGCTGTACCACATCTGAGTGACTGACTCTGCCAATTGGAGAAGGAGG
>NW_004443971.1:4035615-4052813 GCF_000243295.1 Trichechus manatus latirostris
TGTTAAATGAGAAACTACTTTGTTCTGTAAGCCTTCATCGTAACTGAGAATAACAGCACAATTGGAAGAGCATAGTCAATGTCACTGAACTGTCCATGTAGAAATTTTTGAAATGGTTTATCTTTGGCTATGTGTATTTTCACCAAAAAAAAATGTTGAGAAGTTAAGAGGGTGACATATTGTGGGGTTGCTAACCAATGTCTTAAAACAACATGTGTACTACTGTTTCATGAGAAACTATTTGTTCTGTAAGCCTTCACCTGAAGTACAATAATAAAAAAAAAAAAGTAGGCAAAGGACTTGAATAGAATTTTCATCAAAGAAGATACACAAATAGCAAATAAGCACGTGAAAAGATGCTCAGCATCATTCGTCATTAAGGAAATGCAAATCAAAACCACAGTGAGACATCATTTCACACCCACTGGGATGCCTACTATCAGTAAAATGGAAAATATAGCAAGTGTTGATGAGGATATGGAGAAACTGGAATCCTCATCCATCGCTAGTGGGATATTAAAATAGAGCAGCACTATGGAAAACAGTTCAGTGGTTCCTCAAAAATTTAAACAGGATTTCCCTATGACCCAGCATTCCCACTCCTAGATATATATCCAAAAGGCTTGAAAGCAGGGGCACAAAGAGATACTCGTACTCCAGTGTTCACTGCCGCATTACTCACAATAGCCAAAAGGTGGAAACAACCCAAATGCCCACCAATGGATGAATGGATAAATAAAATGTGGTATATCCATACAGAGAATATTACTTGGCCATAAAGAGAAACAGAGTTCTGCTACATGCTACAACAGAGATGAACCTTAAAAACATGCTGAGTGAAACAAGTCAGACAGAAAGGACAAACACCGCGTGACCCCAATTATCTAACATACCTTGAACAGGCCGATACATAGAGATCAAGTTTATTAGTGGTTACCAGGGGTGGGTGGTAGGGGAAAATGTGAAGCTATTGCTTAAGGGGTACTGAATTTATGATAAGAAATTCACAGACAGTTGTGATGGCTGCATAATATGGTGAACTTAATCAATGTCACTGAACTATACACATAAAAACGGTTGAAATGATGCACATTTTGTTATATATATTCTACCACAATAAAATAATAAAAAAAGAGTACCTGATTTTAAATGCTATCTATATAGTTATGATTCCCAAGTTCATGTCTCTAGCCTAGACCTCTCCTCTGAATACCAGACTCATACAATGAACTGTCAACTTTATATCTCTAAGTGAATATTTCAAACGTATCTTAACTTGTCCAGAAAGTCCTTATGCCTACTCTAGTCTTTCTGGTCCCATCCTCATTTCTCAATCCAGAACCCAGGAACCTATCCTAGATTTCTTTCTTTCTATCAGCCCTCACACTGAGTTCAAAATTTGCTGATTCTGGTTCCATATATGTGTTTCAAATCTCCCACTTCTATCTCCACTGCTACCAACTGGTCGACACAAATATGATATTGTCATTTAGATTAGCATAACATCTCCCTATTAGCCCAATCTCCACTTTTTAATTTTTTTAAATTAAACATCCCTCCCTGTATAGTTAAGATAACTCAACATACAGATAGATTCATTTGTTACATTGTGCTGTTGGCTTTAGAGAATGTTTCTTCTGATTTAATTGCGTTTTACAATTATGTAAAACAAAGTTCTGTCTGAGAAGTTTAGTTTCTATCCATATCTCCTCTAGTCCACACCATCCCTTAGCTATTTTTATATATTTTTGTTTACCCTTCCTTTGTTGTTAAATATAGGCAAATATGAACTCATTCCTCCTTTCTTAACTAAAAAGTAGTATAGTACACACATTGTTCTGCACCTTGCTTTTGTCACTTAATATATGCTAGACATTTCTCAATGGCAGCGTAAATGTTAAACATTCATGTATTACATATAACCCCCCCCACACACACACACACATACCTCCTTTAGTTAAGAATTTTGTTATAAATTATAGGACTTCACCTATCTCATTAACAATCAAACCACAGTCAGTGATCAGTCAGGGCTGACATTCAGCTGTATGGTACCAGTATAGCTTCATTTCCTCATTTGGATCCTGCTCCACCCCTTCTTCGAGTTGGATGTTGCCCAAGTGAGTAGCCACCACAAGCCCCACCTCCTGAACACCACACGAACTCCAGAGTGCTGACCCAAGATCTCCTATCCGGCTCCCTGGGAACCCTGCGTAGGAGCTGCCTTAGCAGCCACATCCTCTAAGCCTCATCACTGCACGTTCCCACAGATTCCAGAGGAGGAACTAGCTTTGGCACTGGCCCTCCAGGTGACAAATGCTCAGTGTCCATTAGATCCACCCAGACTGTGGCCACTTGCTGCTTGCCTACTGTCTCCTTATGGGAACTGTAGCCTCTACAAGACTGCTCTGAAAGAACTTAGGAGAGCAGAGGGGTAGGTGGTAATGGGGTAACTGCAGGCTTGGTCTTGATGTTGCACTGTAGGCACTCCCACAACAGGAGAGAGATCATGGAGGTCCAACAATTTGGGGATGAGATGTTCTGAGAAGGCAATCTCTTTGTCATGCTCTGCTGAGTTTCACAAACTCAGTGAACACTGTGGTTATGCCAGCCAACACTGGCATAATCACGTTAATTCTATTTAAAAAAAATAAGAGTTAACCCTTACCTAACACTTGTTTGGTATTATTAACTATTATTAACATATATTAACTCATTCTGATACCATATTTATCATCATCATGCCCACTTACCAGGTAAGCAAGCATCAGCATAGAGAGAAAGATGGCAGGATTCAAACCCAGGCAGCTCAACAACGGAGCCCAAGTTCTTCACTTCTTCAACTCTCTCTCATATTTACCCTGAATAATTAAGTTTAGCCTTATTATGACATCCCAGTAAATTATTTTTGTGATTTAGCTGGTAGTAGAGATAGTGAATATATAAAAATATATTTAAAAAAACAACCAACCCAAAGAAGTGCTGGAGCAGAATCCAAATGAGGAAATGAAGCTACACTGGTACCATACCGCTGAATGTCAGCCTGCTGTGACTATGGTCTGATTGTTAATGAGATAGGTGAAGTCCTACAAATTACTACAAAATTCCTTCCTAAGGGGAGCGTGTGTGTGTGCATGTGTGTGTGGGGGTGGGGGGAAGTATATGTAATACATGGATGTTTAATATTTATACTGCTATTGAAAAATGTCTAGCATATATTAAGTGACAATATAAATATGTAAAGTGAATACAGGTAGTCCCCAACTTACAGCAGGGTTCCATTCTGACAACTCCGTGGTAAGTCGGTTCTGATATAAGTTGAATACCTTCTTTTTTTCTAGCTTCCATTATTATTGCCTTTTATTATCAATATCTTTATAAATCTGATCTTTATTGGTCTTTGGAGGTTGGAAACATTACATCTGAGAATGACAGCATCAGCAAATTACGCGCTGCAACACTGTACGTAGTACATATTACTAACGATAAGACGTACCAAAACAAGGGTCTTAAGTGCGATTTCTCATAACTCCGAATATGTCGTAAGTCAGGGACTACTTGTACATAAATATATAAAAAGATAGTAAGTACATAAAAACATTTTAATGTAACTGTTGATTAGTTCACCAGAAGCTGATAAAGGACTCTATCATGAACAACATCATTCATATTAAGAGAAAGTTTCCAATTACTGAGACTACAAGTCAACTAATGACTACTAATTTAATGGGGAAATAATTGGAAGAGTCTGGGGCAGTTCCCAATGTCAAATTATGGTTCAGAAAAGCATACCGTTTAGCTAGTGGTAACAGCAGCAAACAAAAGATCACATCAATAATTTCTAAAAATAAGTAATTTGAAATCACTAGAATAATTTGATGATTTTTACCACCACTTATATCACTTAGTAATTATTTTATGATATAAATACTTTAATTTATCTAGAGAATAAAATATATTTTTAATTTTTAATTTATTCTTGATTCCTACATTAATTTATATTATTTTACCAGATGTTAAGTATTTCTAGTATCACCACTAGGTCAGTGTAATCCCCTCACAGATGTATGGGCTCTTGACTCATTTACAGCACAATACACAAACACACACAGATCACATCTGGATCTCTTATTAAAAACACAAGCACAGAATGAAGACAGCATCTCTAAGCAATGAATTCTGAGTGCAGAGTCTTGAAGAAACAAAGAATGTCAAGTAATATGGTAGAAAAGAAGTTTTAGGAAATTATTAAGAACAACTTTATCCATAAGGAAAAATAAGACTAACTACCAATAACCGGAAAATGCTAAATAAACACGGTACACCCATGTAATAACACTAGGAGAGCCAGAACTTGACAGGACTGCCTTGATTTTCCAGCTCTTGTGAGTTTTCCGCCTTTGACAGGGTACCCTCTATTAAAAATCCTACCTCATTTTAGTGCTAAGTTTTCTGTTTCTCACAGGATTCCACCTTATACAGGTTCCAGTTTTCACCAGTTTTACTATATACTGTACATTTCAAGCTTTAGAAGTATATATATCGGTATGGAAAGCTATACTGTTGAGTGGAACAAAAGCAGATTACAACACGCTGTGTAAAGTACAAACTCATTTTTATGTAAAACATATATGCAAAGAAAAACATCTGGAAAGTAGACAAAACTGAAGCAATGGCTTTCTCACGGTGAGAATGTAAGTGACTACTCTCCATTTTGTTTATCTGTAATTTCAGACTTTTCTATAATGAACATGTATTACTTACATAGTAAAAATAGCAACAAAGAAGGAAAATTTAACTAGGTGTAAAAAGATTTTCTCACATTACACTATCTAAGACATTAGAGTGGACAGGATCAGAGCATTAGCTTTGAGGCCACACAGCTTGCATCTGAATGCTCGCTCTCCCACATACTTTCTGTGTAACCTTGGACAAGTTACCAAACCTCATTGTACTGCAGTTTCTTCATCTGGTGCAGTGGTTAGAAGCACTTGGCTGCTAACTGAAAGCCTGGCGGTTTGAAACCACCAGCCACTCTGTGGGAGAAAGATGTGGCAGGCTGCTTCTGTTTAAAGATTACATACAGCCTTGGAAACACTATGGGGCAGTTCTATTCTGTCATATGGGGTTGCTCTGAACCGACCTGATGGCAGAGGGTTGGTTGCTGGTTGGAACAGAACCTATCTCTTAGGGTTACTGTGAAGATTAAAAGATAAACTACAGTATAATATTTATAAAACTGTAATTAACCTTTTATTAATGTACAGAAAATAGAGATTTTTAGACTTCCAAAATACTTTAATCTTTAACCTTTAAAGTTTTTCACTATGAACTCGCAAAAAAGATTTACAGTATAAATATTGTCCTCAAAGGTCACTGATGCTTATTTAACTTATACTTACAAGAAGATTTCAAAGTTACCAATGACCAAAATATCATCTTATATTTTTCATTTAACTACTAAAACAAGGCACAATGACTAAAAGATTGTTTAAATTATCAAATGCAAAAGGATTCCTTCGTAACTATTACATCTTAAATATCTGCCATACTAATTCCCAAAATCCATTTAAAATTATCTCATTTTGGTTAATGGCACTACTGAACAACTCAGCAATTTAAATGTAACCAAGTTTCTAAGAAAATCTTTATTCTCATGAGTACATATCAAGTAAAAGAATTGAGACATGCCAAGGCACAAAACACCTCCCAACTCCTCTAGTAACTTCTGACTCATACATCAGAGATTTCAATGTATTTTTCAAAGGCAAGAAGTCTCAAAAATAAAGCTCCACATCAAGACCGTTTAGATGAGACAGTTTTCAAAACTTTAAAATTAAAATAAATAGAACCTCCATTTCATTTTAGCAAAACCTGGTAATTCAGGTAATATTTACCTCTTTGAGATAGCTCAGTAATTATTCAACATGAATGAAGCTGGAGCAGCAGCTCCATTGCCACTATGTATAATTTGTAAAGTTATATCTCTGACTCATCTCTCACAGTCTAGTCCCATAGCCCAATAAAAGTTTCCATTCAGTCAGGTCTCTTCTCTTTTTGCTTCTCAAAACTCAAACCATGATTAATGTTTGCCCAAACATGGAACAGACAAGACATGACCTTCTGACATTAATATCTAAACAATTTAGTTCGCGTGTTTGCAGTCATAACTGCCTTCTTTTTTCCCCTCTAACTCTTTTCAATCACCTCATATGTATGCACAAGCTGGACAATAAGAAAAGAAGACAGAAAAACTGATACAACAGAATTGTGGTGGTGATGAAGAATACTGAATATGCCACGGACTGCTAGAAGATAAAACAAATCGGCCTTAGAAGAAATACAATCAGGATGCTCCTTAGGATGGAGAGACTTTGGCTTTGCTTACTTTAGACATGTCATCAGGAAAGACCAATTGCTACAATAGGTCATCATGTTTGGTAAAGTAGAGTGTCAGAGACAAGGAGGGAAACCTCCGTGAGATGGACTGACACAACAGCCACAACAATGGACCCAAACATATCATCACGAAGACGGCGCAGGACCAGGCAATGTTTTGTTCTGCTGTACATACGGTCACCAAGAGTCAGAGCAGACTCAACAACAAAACTTACTCTAACTTGTACTCTAGCAGGAACTGGAAAGAAAGGATATTTGAATGATCCCTCCCCATACTAAGGCTCATTTTCAAGGCAAATTCTTTTTTTTAAAAAAGTATTACAAATTTGGGGACTCGGGCAAACATGGCTCTATCATCATGCTTGTCCGTTTTCTCTCTCTTGCTTATTCTGTAATATTTCCTTGGACTAGGATAGACATGGCTCTAACAGTATGCTTGCCCAGTTCCAATTTTTGTCTTTTTGAATATATGCCGAATAAAACTTTGTTTTTGCTTTACTAAACTTTGTGATGTTTTTCCCCTACAACAGTTAATGGTGTAGTTGACAACGATTTCTGAAGCTACGCATCTAGTCAACCTCGAGGAGACATGGACTTTGGAGCAGAGGCCTGCAAAGAAAGGTCCTATCTTCTGGACCCAAGCATTCCCACTCCATGTCCCTTCAACACCGACAGGGTAAGTGCTGTTGGAAAACAAGCATTTGCTCACTCTTCTTTGTTCTTTCTCATGTTTTCTTAAGCTTTGTTTGACATATTTGTTTGAAAAACCAATTGTTTGATTAAGGAGAATCTTTCTTAGATTTCTGTATGATTGTTTGCTTAAGAGTGTGTTTTAGTTATCTAGTGCTACTCTAACAGGAATACCACGAGTGGATGGCTTTCACAAAGAGAAATTTATTTTCTCACATTCTAGTAGGCTAGAAGTCCAAATTCAGGGTGTCAGCTCCAGGGGAAGGCCTTCTGTCTTTGTCAGCTCTGGAGGAAGGTCCTCATCATCATCAGTCTTCCCCTGGACTAGCAGCTTCTCTGCGCAGGAACCTCAGGTCCAAAGGACGTACTCTGCTCCTGGTGCGTCTTTCTTGGTGGTATGAGGTTCCCCATTCTCTGCTTGCTTCCTTTTCCTTTTATCTCTTGTAAGGTAAAAGGTGTTGCAGGCCACACCCTAAGGAAATTCCCTTTACTTTGGATCAGGGATGTGACTTGGGTAAGAGTGGTATTACAATCCCACCCTAATCCTCTTTAACATAAAATTATAATCACAAAATGGAGGCCAACCACACAATTCTGGGAAGCATGGCCCAGCCAAATTGATAGACACATTTTTGGGGGGACATAATTCAAACCATGACACAGTGATATCTAGTAACTCTTTTGGTGAACTGTAGTTTAGGTCCAGATTTGGGCATTTCAAACATTAAAGAGGTAATTCTACTTTCAAAGAGCTCTGAGCCACTATAAGCCTCAAAAATTCGGGCATGGGTCGATCAGTAAAAGCCATTAGGGTGGTTGCTGGCACTCATCCCAAGTGTTAAAGACTCTCACGACAGGATAAGGTGGTCGAGAGACAGGCTAGAGCACTAGACTTCATGCCACCCATAAGCCAACTCTCACGAAGTGCAGACGCACGCGGTCTAAGCAAAACACTGTCCAAACCCCTGGCGTTCCTCGTTAGGTTTCTTTTTGTGACTCAGAGAAGACCTGGAAATTAGTGGTCTATTTTGCCAAATTTGCATGGGGAGGTGGCAGCTCCTGACCTGTTTTGCCAAATTTGCAGGAAGAAGTGGTAGTTTCTCAATAAAGAATCACAATGTTAAAATTAAAATCATCAGTAGATACTTTAAAGTACTTTGCAATTGGAGGAACTAGTCTATTTAAGGTCTAAAATAAGAGACCAGGTCTCTAGCCATCAGAATGAATTAAGTTCAAAAAGAAGGAAACCAAAAGCTTTAACCTTAGAGCTTAACATCTTTGATGAATGTACCAAGACACTGGTTTGGGGTTCATATTCAAAAACACTATAAACTGAATATACTAGAAGTAATTTGGAATTTCAGTGACCACTTTGTGAAAATGAGCTTTCATTTGTCTTGTCCTTTCTTTCCTTTTTGGGGAACTTTTGCTTGATTCTCAGGTTTTCTCAAAAGGTCTAATATTCCTCCATCTGAGGCTCTGGCAAGTAAGTAAGTTTTATCTAGAATCTGTTTTTTCCATTGAATTGAGCCAATCTTACCAAAAACTGTTATATACACTTTAAGGAACTAGAATCCCCATATCCTTGTTTTGTGTGGTATTGTTTAAGGCTGTCTTAGAACCTCAATTCTTTTCTCATCCAGAAAAACTGTCTTGTGTCTATCTTATGATTTAGATTTTTAGTAGCTACTTGGAGAAACTTTGATATAAATTGCTCTATTTAAAAAGTACACTAAGATTTTTATGTTCTGCATGTTAATCTTAAAAATGAAACCTTTCTAAGTAACTTATGCTAGATATTATACGACCTGTGTTTTATTTAAGGAAAAGGGATAATTTGTCTTAAAGTAAAACTAGCAATTCCAGAGTAGGAAAAGGGAGGCATAGGACAAGCCTAGGGAAAAAGAAAAAAAAAAAGGCTAGCCAAGAATTGATGGATTCATGTACAAAATTGCTAAAGAGCTTTAGTATTTACTGGGTAGATAAAAGGTTGTGATAAAGAGAAAGCAAAACTGCTTACCAAGAGAACAGTAAAAGGGAAAGAAATTAGTTACCTTTTGCTTTTCAAAATGCCTAGGTCAACTTAAACTTATGTAAATGAACTGGAATGACCTAATCTTGTCTTCTACTATGTGTCAAAAAATAGGGAGGATGGGGCAGGATCAGGCTTCCCCAACCCCCAGTCTCTGAGGTCCTATAGCTCAGGGAAGGTTTTGCAAGACTCTTTTAAGACAAAAAGAAAATTAGAAAAAATTACTGTCTTAGTATAGTTACCAGAAATTGGTTGGATCCCAATCATAAAAGAACTGTAAACAAGTTCTCTCTATTGTAGGGGAATTTTAAGAAGTCAAAAAATAGAAATCACAATGAGACACACCTGAAATGGCTTGGAAAAATGTTTCCAGCAATAGCTAGAAACTTAAGATTATATTCATATCAATGAATTAGTTGAGCAGAGATTCTGTGATTTCCAAAGCAAACTGATAAAATCTTTAAAGGCTAAAATTAGATTGGGAAAAATAAGGAAAACAGTAAAAGCTGAACGAAAATTTCGAATATTTAAACCAACTTTATTTCAATTACAGTTACGTTTTAGAGTATACAGGCTTAAAATAATTTCCAAGACCTTTTAGGTAACGTATTAATAAAATTGAATAAATAGATATTTGTCATAATTTAAGTTTACATACTTTTGCTTTTTATGCCACAAGAATATATATGTCTGCTAATGAGTGTTCATTTTGCCATTTAAAGGGACGCACTCTAAGAGATATGCAACAAAGACAACGTTTAAGAGGTTTATTAAAAAGAAACTTATTTGATATGGTCAAGAGTTTTATCTGTCTGACTAAAGTTTAATGGTTTAACTTAGGAAATTTTTAGGAGCTTTAATGTTAAATAGCATACAAAACAAAGAATTGGCTTTCTTGCTATCAAAATAACAAAATTTTCTTTGATTCCTGAGTTGAAGGGTTAATTTATTCTTTGTGTAATCTGCCTCAAAGGCAAAGTTTTGGTCTCTCATTAGAGTAAGACTCCTGAGTTGAAAACCAAGTCACATGGCTTTAGGAAAAAAAAGCTAAGGTTTTTACCTTTAAGATCTTCGGTTAAATAACCGAAGTATTGTTTTACGGTGACCTATAACAAACTCTGGACAACTATGAAACTTCACGGAAAGCCACAAAAGAATTTTAATAAAGGAAAGGTGCTAAAAAGGTTTATTTAATATGTTATAAATTACATGGAATGTTTTGTCAAAATCAAGAGAAATGCCTGATTTTCTTTGGGGTAAAATTTATGTTAGTATTTCCTCTTATGTTTTTGCCTAATATTAGACAACAAATGCATACTATTATGTCATAATTTTATTTTCTTTTTAATTGCTAACTTGGTCCCAACTTCATTTTTTGAATCTAGCATCATCAAAGCCAATGGTTTCATCGGGGAATTCACATCATTTACCTATGAAGTGTTTTTTTTTTAATTATTACTATTCAAGTATTTACAGACTTGTATATTCTTGGTATATCCTGACTATATGGTATTATGTCTCAACATAATTATATACTATATCTGAAGTGCTTTGAAAATTAAGTTAATCATTATACTTAGAAATATTTTTATCTAAAGTTTTTTTTAACTGATTTTATTCGGCCTTTACGTTAAGCTTGTAATTAATTTCTATCAGGTCTTTTACTATTGAGTATTATTTTTATAAATTAATCATGATCATATTAAGTTTTGTAATCTACAGATACGTTTTTACTTTGCTGATTTGCTGAAAACCTTTGATCAAAATATCTCAACAAAAAGATGGACTATATTGGACTTATGAAAAAGACTGTGACTAGACTCAATTGAGATTTCCAGAAGCTGATGGGTTTAGACTGTGGCTGATCCAGAATCATGTAGAACAGAAACTAACTACATAAGACTGAGTAAACTAAAGGATAGTATCAGTTTTATGTGGGAATACTGCTGATGTTTTAAGGTCCTACTTTCTGGATATAAGGAACCATTTTCCTCTTTTTTCCTAAATTATCTAACTAATGGGTTTAGATATTTTAACTCTTGAATTAGAAGTTCCTATTTGTAAACTTAGCAAAGTTGTAAATATCATAACCAGATAAGTGTCTGAAGTTTGAGCATTAGATTTCCTATTACTCTCTCAAGGAACAGTTTTGTACCTTACTGGATAAATGTTGTTGTATTTATATTAATATGCAATCTGAGGTTTTGCAGGAAGTAGTTGCTGTTGAGGCACATGAATAGCAGTTACCGATGCTGCTTACGCATAAACAAACACCTCATGAGATGTGTTTCCTTGGTTCAAAGACCTTAGGGTCATGGTTTCATTGGTTATTTTGGACAATTGGCCTAATACTATTGCTAGTGTTTCTATTCTACCTCCTAGTTCACTGTATGGTGCCTGGGATCTTAAAAAACAGATGGTGCCCCAACTACCATTTATTAAACATTTCTGATCAAAGATTCTATAGCAAGATCATGATCCAAAATAGGGAACCATAAGAGTTGTAATTCTCCTGGAATCCAGATTTCTGGTTTTCGTGGAGGTTAGAGTAACCCACACAGGCTATTAAAGTATCCTTTTGAACCTCGAACTTTAGAATCAAACAATGGTTGAGATAAACTAGTAAGATCGTTTTGCTCTGGGCATTGTGCTTTTCTTCAAGAATTCAGTCTGTTTTGAGAAACTGACTCCAAAGATCAGAGTAAGAGTTATCTTTAGGCTAAATAAGTAATCAGTTTAATTAGTCTTCAAGACAGTGTCATATGAAATACCTGTCTAATGTTTATAATTAAACTCTCACTCCCTTACTATGCAGAAAATTATGTATCTTAAAGAAACCAGGTTCTCAGAGGAGACTGACCTCAAGGCTTAGACTCCATTTTGTCTTAGACCCCACTTCTGCTTCTGAGAAAGTGACCCATGACTGTTAATAGGTAAACCAGGGAGGGGCAGCTTGCCCTTCAGAAGAACATTTAGTGTGTTTTAAAGAGATTAACTGAAGACCTCCAACAGGAGAGGTCCATCCTGTATTATCTTGCTAATCATGAATTCTCTACATTTTCTGTTTTCTCCAGACAAACTTTCAGTGATCCTTATGGATGTATGTTTTTGTGTGGTAGATCCAACTATACTAATTTAGATGATCCCTTTCCAACGACAGTAAATTTACGTGGACAATCTCTTGTTTAGATGCGTGACTACTGTGTGGACAATGCACTTTCAGAACTTTAGGATTACCTTTAGATATTCATAGTAATGATGCCAGTAAATATTGAAAAGGTAATGTTAAACTGTTACACACTGTAAAATGAGAGTTAGAAGAAAACTCATTGGTCCAACACTCAGGGTATGGTTGGTAGCTTTAATTCCTACTTCTATGGTATAGTTGAATTGGAGAAATCTTTAAGAAATTTTATCAATTACCATAAGGAGCCCTTGAAGTTTGTCTAGAGAAAACAGAAAACAGAGAAAAATTTACATATGGCAAACAAGTTTCCATTACAGAATTCATGATTAGCAAGACAATACAGGACGGACCTCTCCTGTTGGAGGTCTTCAGTTAATCTCTTTAAAACGCACTAAATGTTCTTCTCAAGGGCAAGCTGCCCCTGCCTGGTTTACCTATGAACAGTCATGGGACAAATATGGAAACCCTGCTGGCGTAGCTGTTAAGAGCTACGGCTGCTAACCAAAAGGTTGGCAGTTCGAATCCACCAGGTGCTTCTTGGAAACTCTATGGGGCAGTTCTACTCTGTCCTATAGGGTCGCTATGAGTCAGAATTGACTCAGTGGCAATGGGTTTGGTTTAGTTTGGTTATGGGACAAACAGCAGACGAAGTTCCTAGTGGGATGGATACCTAACAGCGATCTCTGACCTCAGTAAGACAAGGCCACATGAGATAACAGAACAGCCTGAGATTTTTTATTAGTCCAAGAAAGTGTGATTTGTGCTGTAGCAAATACTTCTTGTTGCATTTGGATAAATAATACAAGAGAAGTAGAACAGGATATACGGAGAATAAGTACATGCGCTAGATCACTATTGCAAGGAATAGTAATATTCTTAGTCTGCATCCTGATAGTATTAAGCAAAACAAAACAAAAAAAACTGTTGTCGTCCAGTCAATTCTGACTCATAGTGACCCTATAGGACAGAGGAGAATTGCCCCATAGAGTTTCCAAGGAGCGCCTGGTGGATTAGAACTGCCGATTTTTTGGTTAGCAGTTGGAGCTCTTAACCACTACACCACTAGGGTTTCCAACAAACCCGTTGCTGTCAAGTCAATTCTGACTCACAGCGATCCTATGGGACAGAGTATAACTGCCCCATAGGGTTTCCAAGGAGCAGCTGGTGGATCTGAACAGTTGACCTTTTGATTAGCAGCCGACCTCTTAACCACTGAGCCACCAGGGCTTATCTTCTATTCTCTTATACACTTAAAAGGCAAAAGAAAAGCCTTGGACTAAACTGTTGATGAACATCGAGTCTGCTCACTTCAGCAATGCAATTAATGAGAACATCACTCTTACTTAAGATCCTGGTGAAGAACCAGATGGTATTTGGTGGGAAACCAGCACCCTGAGTTTAAAGAGCCTGCAATGGCCGCCATCTAGGAGCTCGACTAAGTCCAGGTACCAATCATTGATGTGTTATCTCCAATCTCTGATCAACAGGAGGGAATGATTTAGGAAACAATATTGGAGTCATTATTCTATGTCCTTGAGCATAGAGAACGTGACCCAGCTGGGGCTGGATGCACAAAAACTCACAAGGATACATCAACTGGGCCCTGAGACATAAAGACAATAGCTAGGACAATCTTGGAAAATATCTTTTAGGGAACGTTTAACCAATCATAAACCAATCAAACAGAACATAGAAGACTTTCCACTCTTATCTTTTTCTACTAGCATTTAGTGACTAGAAAATCTGTTGGACCAACGAAGACCTTCCTGACTGTCACTACTGAAATCTGTATCAGTGATTGTTAAGAAAGACAATTCAAAATGTAGGATCACAGTTTCTGTGAAAAGGTGAAACTTTCAATGGTTTTGCCCATTTGTAATGTTAATATATACTGATGACTCTATAACATTCCTTGGACTCAGGCAGACATGGCTGTGGCAGCATGCTTGTTCGTTTTCCCACTCTTGTCTATTCTGGAATATTTCCTTGGATTCAGGCAGACATGGCTCGGGCAGTGGGCTAGTCTGCTTCCTACTTTTGCCTCTTTAAATACATGCCAAATAAAACTTTGTTTCTGCTTTACAAAAAAAAAAAAAAGCATTATAACTTTAGGTGTGGTGTGAACAAGCTTAGAGAATATATATATAAATAATGCAGATATGCAGGTAAGTTTGTACTATCTACAATGTGTACAATGGGAAACATGCAAGGGAAAACCATATAGGGAAATTAACCAGTTTTTTATTATAGTTTTGACAATAAAGGTTTAATGGGAAACCAATAGCAATGATTCATTCATTGGTTCCTGATTTATTTGTAACTATACTCTCTTTCTCAATGACAGATTTTTTACTGAGAAGTACAGAATCAGAGTCACTTACAAAAAAATCAAAGATTTGTAAGGAGTTAACATCATAAATAAACAATTACCATTTTATTTTTTAATGCTATGATTAACTAGGTTTTCCTCCCACCCCCTCTCACCTGTGTTTTACTTTTACGGGGGGGAAACATGATAATTTAGAAATTTATAACTGTAAAGAATCTTCCCACTGGTCCACTAACTGGAGATTAATTTAGATTAATTATCTCCTTAAGATATAAATCCACCCTGAGAAAGTTACTTAATGGCTTTAATCAGATGATTCTAGGTATGAGAGGATGTGGCTGAGGGGTGTTTAAAAATGGAAGACTTAGTCCTTGGTCTCAAGAAGTTCACAGTCTAACATGGAGAGTTTTGATCTTAGTGGAAAAAACAGTTGTTTTTTATGGTAAGGGAAGCTAGTGGCAGAAAGGGAATGGAAGAGACAGAGGTAGGAAGAGCTAGTGGAAAACTCTGCCCCTTTGCTGTTTTCCCTAAGGCTATGGTATCAGCTGGTAACCACTGAAATTCATCTGTGTTGATACCTTTTTGTTAGGCTGATAACTATACAAAATTGCCTGAGTTCGCTGCAAATGATGACAGTGTACTTAAATTTTCCATAGTCTAGCATCTTCAGTTGATGCCAATGACAGCCCTGAAAATCTCCCATCCTCTTCTTGGAAAAGTACTGACAATAAGAAAAGAGAAATGAGAGACACTTACTCTGCCATGGCATCTAGGATGTTCCACCAGGTATTACTCTCCTGTTACACTTCAGGTGCATTCTCTGCCAGTTGCCCTTAAGGTGCTAAAGTGCATGTTAATCCACAGTAGAGAGAGAGAATGGCTTTCTCTCCTTTGTATTATTCTCTTTTAGAAAGGATTCCAAAACAATGTTAGTTAGGCATTACAGGGATTATTGAAACAGCTATTTCAGGAGTTACGACAGTTCCCTTGCTCTCTACAGGACTCAGACATAAATTTGATAAAATCTGTCTAACAGGAAAATAATCTAAGAAACACATACCAAGCTATACTTAGAACTGCCTTCTCAAATATGATCAGTGTTTTATTACTGGGTCAAGCTTATAACTGTCTCCTAAACTTCTCTCAGGAAACTACTCTTGCAAATGGTCTTCTGTCAACTGCCTTACCCCTTCACCAGCCATGCAAAGAAATCACTGAGCCCCAAGAATAGACAATGCTGGAGTATTTTCCTAAAAGACTCCTTGGCCCCAATACAAGAGACTTCTGCCAGTGTTTCTCACCAGCTTTCCAGGCCTGTCTAAGCCCCGATAAGGGAAACAGCCATGACACAAGCTGAGATTCCCTACTACATTCTTCCACTGGTCATTCTTTGTAAGTCTTACAAAGCTCTTCACCCGTTCCCAATAATGTCTTTTTCTGGAAGAATAAAAATGTGTCAGCTCATAATCGTATAAACCTCTAAGAGAGTTCGAGTGATAGGAGTAAGGGGAAAGGCCTTGAACTTTTTACTCTATACATTTTCTATAACTTCAATAATTACATGTTGTTGTTAGGTGCCGTCCAGTTGGTTCCGACTCGTAGTGACCCTCTATACAACAGAATGAAACACTGCCCAGTCCTGCGCTAAACAAATAATTTCTTTTATAAGGATCAGCACAAAGCTGGTTCCTATGAGGTGGAGGTTAAAGATGTTCCAAATGTCTAACTTTTCAAAGCTGCTGAATCATTCCATCATCTCTAACATCAACTATTCCCTCTCCTCTCAGTACTCTCCCTACCATCTTTGGGTTCCCTAATCTACTGCAGCGTCTCACAGAACTCATGAACCATATAAATCAGTCACCCGGTTGTGAAGGCTGGCCAAGTCCCAAATTCATGGTCAGATGTAGGCTTCTCTCGACCCACATGGTTGCAGGAGCTGACAAGCTCAAACCAGAAGTACAGACCACAGGCTGCTGGCTCATAAGCCTGCAGAAGCTGGCGAGTGAGCTCACAGTTCACACAATAGACCGCAGGCCCAAAGGGCTGTGGAGTGCTGCAAAGCCCAGAATCAGCAGGTCAGACAGCAGATCTCTAGGTAGGTAAACTTATCACAAACCAGGTGCAGGATCCAGATGCAGAGAGAGACAGCCTCATGCATCTTAGATATACACCACACCCCAAAGAAGGGCGTTAACTTTAGTAAGGGTGGGACTTGGGTCATGCCCTCCTGCAAGGTTGCGACCTAAGACACACCCTACACCAATCCTGCCTCATCAACACATACAGGTCATGATCCACAACACATAAAATGGAGGGCAACCATACAATATTGGGAATCATGGCCTAGCCAAGTTGACACAGAATGCCAACCACCACAGGTTCCATATACCTTATTTGCATAGTCCCACTCAATCTTTGTGTATGAGTCAGAAAGACCATGGCTAGAAGGGCCATATTAAGTACTTCATTACACCATGTCATGGTTTGAATTATGTCCCCCGAAAACTGTGTGTATCAATTTGGCTAGGCCATGATTCCTGGTACTGTGTGATTTTCCT
>NW_004443971.1:4052913-4090355 GCF_000243295.1 Trichechus manatus latirostris
GAGCAGTGAGACAGGGGGACCTCATACCATCAAGAAAGCAGTGCCAGGAGCAGAGCGCGTCCTTTGGACCTGGGTCCCTGCGCAGAGACGCTCCTAGTCCGGGGGAACACTGATGAGAAGGCCGAGAGAGAGAAAGCCTTTCCCTGGAGCTGATGCCCTGAATTTGGACTTTTAACCTACTTTGACTGTGAGGAAATAAATTTCTCTTTGTTAAAGCCATCCACTTGTCGTATTTCTGTTATAGCAGCACTAGAACTAAAACACACCGCACGGGCCATTCTCGTAATCATTGTTATGCTTGAGCCCACTGTTGCAGCCACTGTGTCAATCCATCCTGTTGAGGGTCCTCCTCTTTTTCAATGACCCTCTACTTTACCAAGCATGATGTCCTTTTCCAGGGAGTGGTCCCTCCTGGTAACATGTTCAAAGTATGTGAGAAAAGTCACACCATCTGTCTCAGTTACCTAGTGCTGCTATAACAGAAATACCACAAGAGGATGGCTTTAACAAAGAGAAGTTTATTCTCTCACAGTCTAGTAGGCTAGAAGTCTGCATCATGGCACCAGCTCCAGAAGAAGACTTTCTCTGTCAGCTCTGGAGGAAGGTCCTTGTCATCAATATTCCTTTGGTATGGGAGCTTCTCCCCCTAGGAACCCCAGGTCAAAAGGACACGCTCTACTCCTGGCACTGCTTTCTTGGTAGTATGAGGGTGCCCTGTTCCTCTGCTTGATTCTCTCTTTTATATCTCAAAAGAGACTGACTTAAGACACAATCTAATCCCGTAGATTGAGTCCCGCCTCATTAACATAACTGCCATTAATCCCATCTCATTAACATCATAGAGATAGGATTTACAACACGTAGGAAAATCACATCAGATGACAAAACGGTGGACAATCACATAATACTGGGAATCATGCCTAGGCAAATTGATACACATATTTTTGGGGGACACAATTCAATCCATGACATTCTACCCTTTGGCCCCCAAAATCCATGTCCTTTCCACATGGAAGACAAATTCACTCCATCATATCACAGCAAAAGTCTTAATTCAACTCCAAGTCCAAAATCCAAAAACTCCTCTTCATCTGTGAAATCTAGAATACAAGTTATCTGCTTCCAAAGTACAATGGCAGAACAGGCACAGGCTAAACATTTCCAAGCAAGACAGCAGAACACATTACATTAGCCCTCAAGGCTTTGAAAATAATGCTCTGTTCTCTGAGACCATTTACACAATGGCCTTGCTTTCCAGACTCTAGGTATTGGCCACACTCTGGATTCTGTGTGGACGCCCCTCAGCCCTGGGCTTCAACTCAGCCTCCCGGGCCCACTGGAACAGCAACTCTGCTCCCTCGTCTCCCAGTCCACCTGAGTGGTGACTCTACACTTGAAGACACCAGAAGTTATGGCCATACCCTTTGAGACTGAGGCAGCTCTGCTTTCTGTGTCCCTTGTCTCTTCAGCTTCTGCTTCCTGGTTCCTTGGCCTCTCGGCTCCTTGGGTCTCAGTGCCCACATCTGCTCTGCTGCGGCAAGTATTCCAAAGCTCTGTAGCTCCACTGATAAGTGCCTGGAGGCACCCCACTCCGCCAGTAAACTCTGGCCAGAAGGCACTCAGCTCCCTTGCTCTGTGGGTCAGCAGGCCTAGCTTCACTGGTAAGTGTCTGGAGGCATCCTACTCCACCAGGAAGCCTTCTGCACAAAGGCACTCAAGTCTCTCGCTCCATGGGGGTTGGCTCCAGTGCTGTCTTGTGCTGGTCTCCAGGTTCTGCTGCTGCCATTTCTCTGCTGCTGCTTCTCACCATCTGTGTTATCTCCGGTGTTAACAGTTCTCTTCACTTCCTTCTGGGTCTTCTATCCATTCACAGTTTCAAAACCGCATCCACATTTTAGGTATCCTTTGGAGCAGCACCCACTCCCCGTACCAAATTCTGTCTTAGTTATCTAGTGCTGCTTGTGATGGTTAAGACTGTGTGTCAACTTGGCTGTGCCATTATTTTCAGTGTTTTGGCAGTTGTATAATGTGAACACTTCCCTGTTGAGATTTGATACATGATCACCCCCATGATGGGATCTGCTTTGAGTAGCCCATCAGTTGAACAGTGTGTGGCCTGTATCAAGTGTAGGTGGATGTTGAGGCTGGGCTCTAAGGCTATCGCTCATTCTGGATCCTGCAGCTAGCTCCTGTCTGTCGAACCTTCAGTTCTTGGGATGTGAGTTAGCAGCTTACCTGCGGTCTTGCCTGCCAATCTTGAGTATATTCTACCTAAGCAGCACCGGTGCAGACCTCTGGAACCATCCCCAAACCACCACCCAGCCATGCCTCACTAAGTACTGTGCCCCGCAAGCAGCCCCGGTATGGACCTTGGGATCCCCATACAACGAACCCATAGCAACAGAGGAGATTGAAAGGTATAAAGGGCTATGGTAGTCAAAACAGCCTGGTACTGGTATAATGACAAACACATTGGTCAGTGAAACAGAACTAAGATCCCAGACATTCATCCATCCACCTACGGTCACCAGATTGTTGATGAAGGCTCAAAAGTCCATTAAAAGGGGGAAAAGACAGTCATTTTAACAAATGGTGCTGCCAAAACTGGATGTCCATCTGTGAAAACATGAAACATGACCCATACCTCACACCATACAAAAAAACAAATTCAAAATGGATCAAAGACCTAAGTCAAAACCAAAAACTATAAAGACCATAGAAGAAAAAATAGGATCAATGCTAGAGGCCCTAATACATGGCATAAATAGTATATAAACCATAGCTAACAATACACAAACACCAGAGGATAAGCTATATAGCTGGGATCTTCTAAGAATTAAACACATCAAAAGACTTCAACAAAAGAGTAAAAAGAAAACCTACAGACTGGGAAAAAATTTCTGGCTATGCCATATCTGATAAAAGTCTAATCTCTAAAATCTATAGGAAAATTCAAAACCTCTACAACAAAAAGACAAAGAATCCAATTAAAAAATTGGCAAAGGATATGAACAGACATTTCAACAAAGAAGACAGGTGGCTAACAGACACATGAGGAAATGCTTGCAATCACTAGCCATTCAAACCAGAAACAAACCTACTGTCGAGTCGATTCCGACTCATAGCGACCCTATAGGACAGAGTAGAACTGCTCCATAGGATTTCCAAGGAGCAGCTGGTGGATTCAAACTGCCAACCTTTTGGTTAGCAGCTGAGCTCTTAACCACTGTGCCACCAGGGTTCACACTAACCATTAGAGAAATACATATCGAAACTACAATGAGATACCATCACCCCGATTTTACTGGCACTAATCAAAAAAGCAGAAAATAACAAATGTTGGAGAGGCTGCAAGGAGACTTGAACTCCTATACACTGCTGGTGCGATGCAAAATGGTACAACCATTTTGGAAAACGATATAGTGCTTCCTTAGAAAGCTAGAAATAGAAATACTATATGATCCGGCCATCCCACTCACAGGAATATATGCTAGAGAAATAAGAGCCATCACACGAATAGGTATATGCACACTCATGTTCACTGCAGCAGCATTATTTACAAGAGCAAAAAGATGGAACAGATGAATCCATCAGCAGATGAATGGATAAACAAACTATGGTACATACACAAAATGGAGTATTACACAAAGATAAAGAACAATAATGAATCTGCTAAACATCTCACAACATGGATGAATCTGGAGAGCATTATGCTGAGTGAAATAAGTCAATCACGAAAGGATAAATACTGTATGAGATCACTATTATAAAAACTCATGAAATGGTTTACACACAGAAAGGAACAATCTTTGATGGTTACCAGGGAGGGAAGGAGGGAAGGAAAAACTCTAACTAGACAATAGATAAGTAGTAACTTTGGGGAAGGGTAAGACAGTATACAGTACTGGGGAAGTCAGCACAACTTGAACAAGGCAAAGTCACAGAAGCTTCACAGACACATCCAAACTCCCTGAGGGAGCAAGTTACTTGACTGAAGGCTGGGTACCATGGTCTCGGGGGACATCGAGCTCAACTAGCATAACATAGTTTATAAAGTAAATGTTCTACATCCTACTTTGGTGAGCAGTGTCTGGGGTCCTAAAAGCTTGTGAGTGGCCATCTAAGATACATCTACTGTCCCACCCCATCCGGAGCAAAGGAGAATGAAGAAAACTAAAAAAACAAGGGCAAGACTAGTCCAAAGGACTAATGAACCACAACTACCACATCCTCCACCAGACTGAGTCCAGCACATGATGCCCGCTACCACTACCGACTGCTCTGACAGGGATCACAACAGAGGGTCCCAGACAGGGCTGAAGAAAAATGTAGAACAAAATTCAAACTCATAAAAAAGGACCAGACTTATGGTCTGAGAGACACTGTACAAACCCCAAGTATGGCCCCCGGACACCCTTTTAACCGAGTATTGAAGTCACTCCAGAAGTTCACCCTTCAGCCAAAGATTAGACAGGGCTATAAAACAAATAATAACTCAAGTAGTTCAACCATGTATACGAGACTAAACAGGCACACCAGCCCAAAAGCTAAGATGAAAAGGCAGGAAGGGACAGGAAAACTGGACAACTGGAAATGGGGAACCAGAGGTTGAGAAGGTGAGAGCGTTGTCACATTGTGGGGTTGGCAACCAATGTCATAAAACAATTTGTGTATTAATTGTTTAATGAGAAACTAATTTGCCCTATAAACTTTCACCTAAAGTACAATAAAATAAATAAACATAAATAAAATAAACTGTACAAAGATATCGCACAGGCAAGAAGATGTCTCTACAAAAGCAGCACTATAAGGAATTCTACACTACTGGGAGCAATTTATCTCACCACATCAAAAGACCTTCAAAATAAAGATGGAGTGCGAAGCCTTCAAGATCAATTTCCCACCAAACTGGCCATATTAAAAAAAAAAATACAATAAAGAATTTTTCAGAGAAGACATGTTCATGAACAAAAATCTGAAATCAAAGAAAAAGTTTACCAGAAATAGTAGATAAAACCATGGGATAAAATTAACTCTTACTATTCTAAATCATCAAACATTTCCGTGTCCAAGGCATCTGGAAAACAAAGACAGAATTTTTGTACTTACTCACCTCACAAAGAAATTATGGAAGTTAATAGAATAATCTTTATAAAGCAGTTAAAATGCACTTAAGGCAAATATTTATTACTCAAGTAATAAATTATTTTAAAAGTAACATTTAAATAAAAAAATAAGTTTTAATGTTCTTAATTTTAAAAATAACATCAGAATTAGTAGTATGGAGCTCCTGATGTAGCCATAAAAGAAAAAGAATGACAAGTATATATATATATATATATATATATATATATATATATATGGGGTACATACCCTAAGACATAAATGATGCTAGAAATTATAGCACTTTACATTAACTTACTGAAAAAATAACATCATATGATTTTAATAATATAGCTATGCCACGATAAATAAATATTGCTTGGTAATCTCTATGGTGAACTAAGAATAAAAAGCTACAAATAACAGAAAGACATTCTAATAATTTTACACTAAATTTGCTCTTTATGTAAAATCATCTTTAATAGGCCTCTCCTATCTAATGCAAAAATGGGAAGTATTAATTAGCATGAACAGAATTGTAGGGGTTGGCCTATCCCATCGATTTAAACAAAAAATCCACAACCTAGTATTTGACTCTGAAATCTTTTTAAAATAAGAGATTATCAGAAAATGCCCTTAATTTAAAGAACTAAATAGTAAAAATTAATTAAAATCATGAACAAAAGTAATTTGATAAATTATCTTAACGTTTATTTTTCCTAGAAAATTTTCTTTTAGATGTCATCCCCTTTTTGTAGTTATAAAAAATGGAAGATTAATATGGCCACCTAGAGGAGAAAACATGATCAACAAATATGTCATCACATTTTCTTATTTCTTCCAGAATGTCGATGTTGTAATTTCAGACTCATGATACATAAACTGCCCTAAAGGGCCAGCAGACGAGGTTAATCATGTATGCAATAGTCAGGGAGGATACTAAGGTAACGGTGATGACCTAGTGGAAGCTAGACAACATTAATTTTGCAGTGGGATTGACAAGTACAGTTTTTCTCATCTGCTGTGTAACAGGCTAAACATTCCTTAATCGATCTAAAAATCCATCTCTTCTCAGTTCTGTAAAATGGGAATACTTTTACCTACTACAGTGAGTTGCAGTGATAATTAAATGTGACAACATACATAGAAACTGACAGTGTCAGGCACACAGAGGAGTTCTATAAATGGTAGTTCTTCTACCTCGTCACAGAGTTCTCCCACACTGGTCTCTCTTAAGTCCTATCCAGACCCTTCCTAACCTCTTCTACTCCTGCAGATTTGTTTCCAAAGATTTGTTTCAAAGCTTCTCTACTGGAATTCACCAGGCCATTGAGAAATGGACTAAATGTTCCTTATCAACATTAATGAGGTAATACCATGTCATGTAAAAATGTACATTTTAAAATATTTTTCCTTTTACCTTACAATTCCCTTTAGTTATTTCAGCCAAATTAGTCAAGTCTGGTAATATGTGGGATAAAGGGTCACAGCAGCAAAGAGAAGTATAACCTCATCTAGTCATCCCTTTACTTACACCTCAGAGAAATGAGCCCAGTCCTACCAAGAAAATTGCATCTAGTAGTCCCCTTAGGCGGTAAGTCATGAAGTGAGCAGTGTTTCAGCAGAGAAGCCTCAGCTATGCAGAGGAACGACCAGCTGGTGGAGACTCAAAAGCATATTAGAGGTAGATCACCTTCCTTCACAAATACATACTAGAGGGTTACTATTGGTGGGTGGGAGAGAGTGAACACTTGGGTTACAAATCCCTTCAACTACCTATCTTTCTTGATTCTGAAAGTTGACATAGAAAGGGTAGGTGAGGAGGTAGTAAGAAAGTGCAGGCAACAAATGTTCACTTTCTTACCACCTACTCTCTCCTTAACAATGTTCAATCTGACTTCTTTCCTTACTACTCTACTAAACTTTAATGGAAAGTCAGTGATCAACTTCTACTGGACAAATCCAAAGAAACTTATTTCAATTCTCATCCACCCTAAACACTCTAATGCACACTACCCTTCTCCTTTTTAAAACCCTCCTCCCATATAGCTGATAAAATACAACATTCTCTGATTCTCTTCTTTATCTCTTTTACTGTTTCTTCTGTTTCTTTCAGTAACACCCTTCATCCTCCTGCCAATGAAAGAAAATGATCCTCTGACCTTTCCTCTGCATACAATCTCCCTCGTCAATTTAATCCATTCCGTGTTTCCATCCCCTAAGCATATATGATCCGAATACCTCTCTCCCTAACCTGAGTTATTACAAGCTAAAAAGCATTTCCAATCGCTTAAATATCCTACCACATCACATATCTGCAACCACTTATTCTATCTCCTACCACACCCATCCCTCCAACTTCCAACAAAATAAACAGATCCCTCTCTGGATTTCCAATTTGTATAAATGACTTCATTATTCTCCTAGTATTACATGCTGGAAACCAGCATTATCTTTGATGGTTCCTTCCTTCTTTCTAATGTTCCAAATATACTCAGTTACTAAATCCAGTAAATTCTACCTCCATAATGTCTCTCTTGTCCTCTATATTGCTATTGCCACTAATGTAATTCAGATTTCTGTCATTTCCCACATAGACTAATCCAAAGACATCCTTAATTGGTGTCTTTTCCTGTAGTCTTCCTGCTGCTAAATTAATCTTTTTAAAGTAAATCCCTGATCACAGTTACTTGCTGAAAACTTTCATTGAGTTCTCACTGGCTAACACATTAAATCTAAACTTCTCAGCCAGGGAGGCACTCCAGGCTTTATACCTTATCTCTGTTTCCAATTTTATCTCGTATTTCCCCATGCATATTTTTAAAAAATCTCGTTTCCCCATATGTTGCAGTCAGGTGGACTTTTTTTTCTCTGTTCCTGAAATATTCCCTACATTGTACCAGTTTATATTTTGGGGTTTAATATCTGAAATACCTTTACTTATTCTTTTATCAACTTTCTACCCATTCTTCAAAACAGAACTCAAATGTCATTTTCTCTCTGAAGCTCTCGCACACCTTCTCTAACGGATGGTATTTTACTCCGCTCCCTTAAACTTGCTAGCATTTCTGTGTACTTCTGCATCTTAGTCTGTGTGCTTGTTGTGAACTTACTATCACTTGAAATTGCTTTCCCCTAAGATCCTGAGCTCTGAAATCTCCCTCTCTAATAAAATTCTCCTGTCTTTCCCACACTCCACTGAATCTATTTTGGGCTCATAGTGATCTTTGGTCTTTCAATAATCAATAACCTATGAAACACCTTTCAATAACCTTTCAATAATCAATAACTTCCATTACACTTCCCCCATATCCCTACCTCCAAAGTCCATCATTATCCTACATCCTCATTTAGTCCCCTCCCCAACCTAAATTCCCATGACAGCATTTTAACAGCAAGGATACTCATCTCCACATTCATTCCACCGTCACTTCAAACTCAGCATGACCCAAACTAAATCACCTTCTCCCACAAACTTGCTTCTTTAATGCTCTTAGTTAACTAAAACTATTGATTCCTCTCTCACTGCACAATCATTCACAAAGATATATTGAGTCCATCTCTAAATTTATGTATTCTTCATCCCTAAATCCACTGCTAGTGCCTCTAGTATCTCCTAACTCCAATTCACTTTCTTTTGTAACAGCTAAATAATCTTCCTTAAAAATACTGATCTGATAGTGCCATACTCTACTGCTTTAAAACTTTCCAGAGCTCTACGGTTCCCATAATATCCAAACTCCTGAGCATGGCATTCAGTCCCTGCCCCTTCTCCAAACACAGATCCTAAGTTCAAAACACTGAAATACATTCTCCTTTGTTTTCATGTGATCACATTCTATTCTTGTTCAAATAATTCACACTGAAGCCCGGTTCCAAAGCCCCCTATTCTGTGAAGGCTCCATTACACTCCCCTATATGCCTACCTCCCCAACAAAGTCTGAGTCATCTCCTCCTCTCTATTTCTACAGTACTTTGTTCATGTAACTAAGAGATCTCTTATCACATTAGATTACGCATATACTCACTAGTCTTCTTACCTCAGACAGTGGGCTCTTTGAGAGAAACAAGCTTGTTTTATTCATATTTATATCTATAGTATCTAATATAGTGTTTGGCACATGAAAAGGTCTCAACAAATGTTTACGAAATAAATGAAATCTAATTTCAGAATGTCTAAAATCAATCTACCCTGGGTGTTTTACCAAGTAATTTCGGGTCAAAATGTCTAGAAAAGCATGTGATGGGCCCTAAATATATGGATAAAATGAGACGAGAAGATGATTCTAGGATACTTGCAACAGTTACAGGCGTTAGGGCCAGAATATAAGGGCCAGCAAGGTTACCATTCCCTCCTCACTGTTAGTACTCTTCCCACAGGCTACGGAGCCATGCTAGAGTAACAGGACTTCAGTGAAGAAGGAATCAAGGAGCAATCAAGTGTAGAGGACAAAGGGGAAGGAGAGAGTAGGGAAAAAATGCTACACTGCAGCTGCAAAAAGGGAAGTATACAGGGTCAGAGATTACAAACTCAGGGCTGGCTCATGACTGCACATCACTGTTGTCACTATCCTCATCAACAACTACCATTTACTGATCACCTACCTATTTACCATAGTGTGCTAAAAGCTGTACCACATGTATCATTTAATGTTCATGACAAACCTATCAGGCAGATATTACCCACTTGGCTTTACTGCTTTGCATTATTTAGCTATCTTTGAAAGTACACGTCTTATTTTTCCTACTACTAGAAAGGTACTTTTGAAGGTAGAGTTCATGAGTAATGTTTTTTATTGCCTCCCTAGTATCTCATAATGAGCTTCATATATAGTAATCACACAGTATTTGATTAATTTATGGTTACATCTGTGTACTAGTAAAAATAAAAAGGAACCACACCAATCTTTGGTTAACATATAGCCAAATAAAAAAACAGATGATTTAGCCCCTTTGAGAACTATGTGCTGAGGTAAGACCTTGAGTCATTAATAGTAAGAGACCTTAAAACACAAATCACAGACACAAAAACAAGGAAATATGTATTTGTGTATCATAATAAAAAAGATATCTAGGACATATTGCTCTTTTCTTCATATCCGGATATAAACATAATAACTACTATGAGTAGTCATACACTGTATCAAACAAATTAACTTTTTACTTAAATGTGGAAAAACATGCTTCAATTAATGGCAATTTATCTTTTTTTATTTTCTCTTACAGAAAGCTGTAAAAAGATGTAACAGTGGACTTGCATCTTCTACATAGGTTCAGTTCTGAAAACAGTATCAGTACATAAGGCAAATAGCAATTAGCGGCAAAATAATACTTAAAAAGGTCTTAAACTGCCTTTAAAGCACAGTACAATACAGTACCAGCTCTCAATAAATCCATCGCAGCCAGTCTTCCCCTCTCCTGCATGGAAGACATTGCCGTTTCTTCTGCTGTGTGTCAGATATTGTGTATTTGGCCCATATTTCGAGGCCATATTGAATGAAAAAGCATATGTTTATACACTGGAAGTATATTCAACATTGTGAGACTCTCAGACTATATCATTTCCCGTAACAGGTATATAGGAACCTGATTCCATCTAAGAGAACAGCAGATTCTTGTCTCCCATCTATCACATGCTTGCTAGGGCATATGGTCATTACGGAATGAAAGCTAGAATTACTACTGTATTTAAATTATTTGGTGTTTTATTTTGGGGCTTTCTTTTGTTTTGTATTTTGTTTTTGGCTTGAGCCCAGAGATGTTAGTTTGAATAAGTTATAATCCTAGAAATGTGACTTTACTATGTGTACTATCTCTTGTTTATTGTGCAACCACAGATGCCTAAAATTCTAGGCACCAATAATCTATACTCTAATACTATAGTTTTTGATTAAACAAAATAAAACAACTTATCTTACCTTCATCTATTGATGCTTCACTACTGTATCCATCATACTGTGCAGACAGAGGACTATATTTTTGTCTTGTTTCCCAAGCATAGTTCTTTTGTCTAGAATCTGCCAATGGTAGTCTGGAATTGTGTGTTCTGGATAAGGCCTCATGATATTTACCCAGTGCTTCATCTTCACTTTCAGAGGATGAACCATGCTCATCCTTATGCATGTATGAATTATCTATATGAAACGAAAGGGAAGGCAAAAAATAATTTCAATGCAAAGTTTTATATATGTATATGTAATAACAACTAACAACAACATATATCTATATATTTATATATGTATACTCACAAACTATACATATATATATATACACACACACATCTGGATTTGTAACTTTAGAGAAATACAATTTTTTTCATTTAAGGATTATTGCATCATTAAGTTTTAACAGAAAAAGATCAATCTTGCATATTTTAATCACATCGATAATGTTAGTCAAGAGGATTTTTCAAACATGTTAGATATAAAAGAAATTATAGTGCTCATCATCTTATGCAGTTTTTTAAAAAATTAAAATATATCTTCTGGGCTATACCACATATATACGCATTTTACATCAGCACTCAGTGTCTGCTCATCTCTCTCACACCTTCACATTAAATGGAAAACACATAAGTTGGTCAAAGAAAGCAATCAGGTTTTTATTTTTTTTAAAAAAAGGTAGCACACAAAGGAACTTTTAAGTATTTGCCAGTATAACAAATGAACCAGATTCAAATAATCAAAATTTGTGTTATCAAGAGACATTTTTGGTTAACATCTTGGCCAAATTCTTCAAAACTAACGATACTCAGTACTAAAAGGGGAACACAGAAATGTGTAGATTTATACACTATTGGTGAAATTATAATTGGTACAACTTTTCTAGAGAGCAATTTGGCAATGTATATCAAATTGTTAAATCTGCATAGTATTTGATCCATTTCTAAGAATTTATCAATCCCATTTCTAAAAATTCAGCCTAAGAAGATAATCACTGTGAACAAAAATATGTATTTGAGACAATTCACTGCAGAATTGTTTTCAATAGCAAAGGAAAAATATTTTTAAGAAGTAACTTACATGTCCATCAGTGGGCTCTGATTAAATAAATGGTGATATTTGTATACAGTGATATAGTATATACTCATTAAAAACGAGGAGGTGAACTTACACAAGTTCTGACAGGAAAAGGACAGCTACAACATCATGTTAAGAGAAAAGCCCATTGCCGTCGAGTCGATCCCAACTCATGGCGACCCTATAGGACAGAGTAGAACTGCCCCATAGGGTTTCCAAGGAGCAGCTGGTGGATTTGAACTGCCAACCTTTTGGTTAGCAGCCAAACTCTTAACCGCTATGCCACCGGGGTTTCCACATTAAGAGAAAAGAGGTTACAAAACAGTAGATGGACGGCCCTATTTAAAACACACACACACACTACATTTTTACAAGCATATACAGAAATGTCTGGAAGGATAGAAAACAGACAACACTACCTACCTGTGAAAGGCAGGGTTACTAGGAAATTTTTACTTAAAGTTATACCCAAATTTCATATAAAATTTTCAGCATCTATACATTTTATACTATTTTAAAAGGCACTACTTATTTTTTTTTTAAAGTTAACATAGTTTGAAACTGTACCATGTTGAGATTCATTTAAACCAAGAGGCAACCTTCTTAGAATTATTACATCACTTTAAAAGGGTGAAAAGGCCACAGTAGTTAGAAATGACTAGTTCAGTCTAATTATTTTTCTCTTTATTCTCAGTTGAGAACATCTGTACTAAAGGAATCAAAGTCTGAAGTTTGGATGGGGAGGCACAGAATAAGGAATTTTAAAATATGGGAATTTTTTTTTTTAAATCTAACAATTAAAAAAAAAACAAAGAGGCATGAAACAGCTTTTGGGGATAATGGACATGTTCATTATCTTTGTGATGAAGGTTTCATGGTGTATACATGTGTCAGAACATCAAACCATACACTTTAAATATGTGCAGTTTATTGTATGCCAATTATACCTCAATAAAGTGGGAAAAAATGAAAAAAAAATATGGGACAAAATTTGAATATTTAGAGTTAGAAATAAGGGAGCTTAGAAAAATCACTAACTAGATAGTAGACCAGGATTAACTTTGGTGAAGGGAAAGAAAACACACAATATAGGGGAAGGCGGCGCAACTTGACCCAAGGCCAAGTCATAAAAGCTTCCTAGACACATTCAAACACCTTGGGGGACCGAGTGACTGGGGCTGAGGGCTAAGGACCATGGTGTCAGGGGTCACCTAGGTCAACTGGCATAACATAGTTCATAAAGAAAATGCTCTACACCCTACTTTGGTGAGCAGGGTCTGGGGTCTTAAAAGCTTACGAGCAGCCATCTAAGATGCATCTATTGGTCCCATCACATTCGGAGCAAAGGAGAATGAAGAAAACCAAAGACACAAGGAAAATATTAGTCCAAAAGACTAAGGGACCACATGAACCACAGCCTCCACCAGTGTGAGCCCAGAAGAACTAGATGGTGCCCGGCTACCACCACTGACCACACTGACAGGGATCACAACAGAGGGTCCCAGAGAGAGCAGGAGAAAAATGTACAACAAAATGCAAATTTACAAAATAAACCAGACTTACTGGCCTGACAGAGACGGAAGGAACCCTGAGACTATGGCCCCTGGACACCTCACTAACTCAGAACTGAAGCCACTTCAGAAGCCTACTTTTCAGCCAAAGATTAAACAATAAAATAAACAATAACACATGTGAGGAACGTGCTTCTTAGTTCAATCAAGTATACGGGACCAAGTGGGCAACACCTGCCCAAAAGGAACGACAAGAAGGCAGGAAGGGGCAGGAGAACTGGACGAATGGACATGGGGAACCTGGGGTGTAAAGGGGGAGAGTGCTGACACATTGCGGGGATTGCAACCAATGTTACAAAACAATTTGTGGATGAATTTTTGAATGACAAACTAATTCGTGCTGTAAACTTTCACCTAAAGTACAATAAACTACTTCCGTAGTTTAGTAAAACAAAGGAATAGAAGACTAAAACTATGACCAGTATATTTTGTGCTGCCCAAATGTAGCCACTAGCTGCATGTGGAAACCCTGTGGTGTAGTGGTTAAAAGCCATGGCTGCTAACCAAAAGGTCAGCAGTTCGAATCCACCAGGTGCTCCTTGGAAACTCTATGGGGCAGTTCTACTCTGTCCTGTAGGGTCAATATGAGTCAGAATCGACTTGACCTCAATGGGATTTTTGGTAGCTGCATGTGCTTATTTAAATTTAAACTAATTACAATTAAGTGAAACTTAAAATCCAGCTCTGCGGTGGTACTAGCCACATTTCAAGTGCTTAACAGCCGCATTTGGCTAGTGGTTACTGTATTGAACAATGTAGATAGAGAGAATGTTTCCATTACTGCAGAAAGTCACGGTGGGTAGTGCTGAGAAGATGGCAGAGCCAGATTAGAACTTATGCCTTCTGCCTCTCAGTTCAGAGCTTTTACACTTTGTGGAATACCACTGTGGTGGCTTAAGGCAGTAGGTGGGCTTTGAGACTCTTGCAGAAGGTAACTAGAAATTCTGTAGTCAAACTTGACCTATTATAAAATTTTACCTAAGGTAGCACTACTTCAGTAATACACAAGGAATCTCTTCCCTCTTCTTTCTATACCTTATAACGCCTATGTCAGAACCTAGAACAAAGGCCGCATTAATATCATGTCACTGTTGTTGGCTGCCATCGAGTTGGTATCCAAATCATGGCAACTCCATGCACAACAGGATTGGACTGTTGCGATCCATGGATTTTCACAGTGATTTTTCAAAAGTAGATAGGCAGGCCTTTCTTTCTAGTCTGTGTTAGTCTGGAAACTCCACTGAAACCTGTTCAGCATTATCGCAACACAAAAGCCTCCACTGCAGACAGGTGGTGGCTGTATCGGCTGGGAATCAAACCTGAGTGTCTCACATGGAGGGGAAGAATCCTACCACTGAACCAACATTGATCCCTGTTAATACTGTAGTTCAGCTAAATGAAGGGTTAATCAATGGGTCAAACAACTTTCAAAACAATTTTGGAACATAACACGTTTAAGTTTAGTACTGGCTACATTCTGGAATACCTGAGAGATACGTGGTTTCTTTAGGTACCAGCACGCTTCTTAATGAAAACAAATCAAAACAAACTTTGAAACCCTATACTACTACTTATCCATGGATAAACCATTCCATTATATTTTGAAGAAAAAAATATGTAAGCTATTCTCTGAACTTACTCTTGAATGTAGAGTAGCTAAAGCGAAAGGAAGAAATGATCATGTAAAAGAGCTGAACAGAAGATTTCAAAGGACAGCTTCAGAAGACAAAGTAAGATATTGTAATGAAACGTGCAAAGACCTGGAGTTAGAAAACCAAAAGAGAAGAACACATTCAGCATTTCTCAAGCTGAAAGAACTAAAGAAAAAATTCAACCGTCGAGTTGCAACAGTGAAGGATTCTATGGGCAAAATATTGAATGATAAAGGAAGCATCAAAAGAAGATGGAAGGAATACACAGTCATTGTACCAAAAAGAATTGGTCGACATTCAACAAGTTCAGAAGGTAACATATGATCAAGAACCAATGGCACTGAAAGAAGTCCAAGTTGCACTGAAGGCACTGGTGAAAACCGAGGCTCCAGGAATTGATGGAAAACCAATTGAGATGTTTCAACGAACGGATGTAGTGCTGGAAGTGCCCACTCATCTATGTCAAGAAATTTCTAAGACAGCTACCTGGCCAACTGACTGAGAGCGATCCATATTTATGCCTATTCCAAAGAAGGTGATCCACCAGGATGCAGAAATTATCAAACAACAGCATTAATATCACATGGAAGTAAAACTTTGTTGAAGATAATTAAAAAATGGTTGCAGCAGTACATCAACAGGGAACTGCCAGAAATTCAAGCTGGATTCAGAAGAGTACATGGAAAGAGGGATATCCCTGCTGATGTCAGATGGATTTTGGCTGAAAGCAGAGAATACCAGAAAGATCTTTACCTGTGTTTACTGACTATGCAAAGGCATTCGATTATGTGGATCAAAACAAATCATGGATAACATTGAGAAGAACTGGAATTCCAGGAACACTTAATTGTGCTCATGAGGAACCTGTATTTAGACCAAGAGGCAGTTCAAACAGAACAAGGAGATACTGTGTGGTTTAAAGTTAAAAAAGGTGTGTGTCAAGGTTGTATCCTTTCACTATGCTTATTCAATCTGTATGCTAAGCAAATAATCCACGAAGCTGGACTATATGAACAAAAATGTGGCATCAGGATTGGAGGAAGGTGCATTAACAGTCTACGATATGCAGATGAAACAACCTTGCTGGCTGAAAGCAAAGAGGACTTGAAGCACATACTGATGAAGATCAAAGACTACAGCCTTCAGTATGGATTACACCTCAACATAAAGAAAACAAAAATCCTCCCAACCGGACCTACAAGCAACATCATTTTAAACAGAGAAAATATTGAAGTTGTCAAGGATTTCATTTTACTCGGATCCATAACCAACGCCATGGAAGCAGCAGTCAAGATATCAAATGGATGTACTGCATTGGGCAAATCTGCAAAGGACCTCTTTCAAGTTTAAAAAGCGAAAATGTCACTTTTAGGACTAAGGTGCACCTGACCCAAGCCGTGGTATTTTCAATAGCCTCATATGCACGCGAAAGCTGGACAATGAATAAGGAAGAACGAAGAATTGACACATATGAATTATGGTGTTATGAAGAATACTGAATATACCATGGACTGTCAGAAGAATACAGCCAGAATGTTCCTTAGAAGTGAGGATGGCAAGACTTCAGAACTTTGGACACGTTATCAGGAGGGACCAGTCCCTGGAAAAGGACATCGTGCTTGGTAAAGTAGAGGGTCAGTGAAAAAGAAGAAGACCCTCAATGAGATGGATTGACACAGTGGCTGCAACAATAAGGTCAAACATAGCAATGATTGTGAGGATGGCGCAGGATCAGGCAGTGTTTCGTTCTATTGTACATAGGGTCGCAACCAACTCAACAGTACCTAACAACAACAAAACTACTCTACTTTGTTTTATTTATTTGTTTACTTTTGCTACTTCAAGAAATAAAGCTACCAAAACTAAACCAAACCAAACCAAGAAAAAAAAAACCAAACCCACTGCCGTGGAACCACTGAATCTGACATTCAAAAAACTGCTAGTAGACTCCAAAATGGAGTCTATTCTGAAAAATTAGCATTCCCTTTTAACTAGCTCATTAATCCTGCATCAGGCTCTACTATATCATTTAGAAATCATTTATACAGTTGATAAATAGCAGAGCCTCTTATATATGTAGTCATGTGGCAGAAGTGAAAAAGTCCTACTCATTTCTACTACTACTCAGTCTTTGTTACTTTTCAAGGGAATATGACTTTATAGAAAAATTGCGGATATATATTTTGTAAATAAATGCCAGCATATTTTTGGCCTTGTGATCAGATCAGCAAAAAATGGAAATGATTTAGAGATTTACCAGAAGCAATTACTAGTAGTAGGAAGCAATTCTGTAACCAAAGCCAATTATCTGTCAGCTAATTGTTTTGAAAATTATCACAAATATTGTGGCTGAAAATTCTGAGTATTTAGTTAAAATCTTAATTCCATAAAGAGAACTCGTAAGTGTTAATAAATTGTTTGTGTACACTCATCATAAACAGAGAAGTCATATAAAATTCATAATGTATGGATAAACGAATAAAAAGACATACCCTAAAGCACGTTAATCAATAAAATAAAATCTAGTGCTCTCAAGGAACAATATATAAAACATTCGATATTTGATTCCTATTAGGTATGAAGGGTTACACTGTGCAGAGAACTTAGGGGTTAGTCATAAAAGTTGAAAAATGCCACAACTACCACGGCCTCTACCAGACTGAGTCCAGTACAACTAGATGGTACCCGCCTACCACCACTGACTGCTCTGACCGGGATCACAACAGAGGGTCCTGGGCAGAGCTGGAGAAAACTGTAGAACAAAATTCTAACTCACAAAAAAAAAACCAGACTTACTGGCCTGACAGAGACTGGAGAAACCCCAAGAGTATGGCCCCTGGACACCCTTTTAGCTCAGTACTGAAGTCACTCCCGAGGTTCACCATTCAGCCAGGGATTGGAGAGCCCCATAAAACAAAACAGGACTAATGAGGCACAGCAGTCCAGAGACAAGGACTAGAAGGCAGAAGGGGACAGGAAAGCTGGTGATAGGGAACCCAAGGTCAAGAAGGGAGAGTGCTGACATGTCATGCGGTTGTTAACCATTGTCATAAAACAACATGTGTACTGTTTAATGAGAAACTATTTGTTCTGCAAACCTTCATCTAAAGTACAATAAAAAAATACATTAAAAAAATAAAGTCTAAAAAGTTTAAAAATGCATCTATAGCACATCAAAGAAACACCAGCTGAAGTATGCACACTGCTTAAGAAAACCATGGAGTTTCTGGCTGTAAAATAAGTGGAATTTAGAAAATTAGGGCCACTGAAACATGGCCAAAAACACAGGGGCAATACTTTACTTGTGGCTGTACAAATAACATGAATGCTCTTGAAATGAGTGATAAAAAACTGAATGTCTTTAAAAATGGCTCTCAGTAAGAAGATCCAAAAGAGTCTTAAATTAGGTACATAGACATGTATACAAAAGTTGAGAAATTTGGAAGATGCTCTGCTAATTTAAAAACAAAAATCAAGGGAAAATTTAATCACTCATACCAACACTGGGAGACCTCACCTTTTTCTGGTATTATCTTAGAACATTTTTCATCTTTACTTTGTGCTGTCCCTTTCTTGGCCCAAACAGCTTCATTTTTCTTTGTTTCTGTGTGTCCTTTTGCTTTGTAGTATTTTGTAGGATTTATTTGCTCTTTGATTTTTCCGTGTAATCTATCTTTAGAAATAGTTTTTTTACACCTGTCAGTACTTTCAAGTTCTTGACAAGCAGATCCAGCCCATGTACTCTGCTTGAGAACTGATGTCCCATTCCTCATGTGGCTTTTCAAAGAAGAATCATCAGCATTACCAGTTTCTTGATATTTTGATAGAGTCTGTTGCCTACCATTAATATGTTCAAGTACTCTTTCTTCATGCATACCTTTTTCTTGGTTTTGTGAAAATGAAGTATTATAACAATTTATTTGCTTTGCTCTGTGCTCTAAATTGGATTGTTTTTTCTGACAATTGGCATCTTTGGAGACTTCTGGTAATGTGACATTTTCTTCTTTATAAGTATCTACAACTTCTGCTGCAGAGCTTTCCTCTTCTGGGCGAAAGTCATTTATCATACTTGTCACCTGTTCAGCAAGTGAGTCAGTTAAAGCATAGCTGACCTCCCCGACAGCAGTGGCCAAGTCTTCTACAGCACCACTAATTGTGTCCACCAGAGAGGACACTGAAGGCAGATGCTGCTGAAAATTTTTGAAAAATGCCATTTTCTAATTCTTTCTTCCTAAAAGGTGCAATAATGGAATTTTCTCTTCTTAATTAAAATATCAACCATTTGGGAACTTGAATTTAATGTTTACTTAAATGTCGCTACTCATCAGCTCAAATTAGTATTTCATACTGTAGCTTTTAATCCTTCTGTAAATGCATTACGCCTTAGAAGAAATATGTTGAAGTAAAGACTCTTCAGGGAAAACAAATCAAACCACTTGGTTTAAAGGTAATGACATTTTTCCCACTCCACAGCTATCATGATAGCAGCAAGACAATATTTTTCCCCTCAAATACTACTGAATTTTTATTCTATACCTGCAAGGAAGAAGTATAAAAAGAATTTTTATTATGTACTTTTACTTTGTTAATAGTCTATGGTGGGGAAACTACTCTATCTTACTAACATACTACTAGTATTGTTTAAAATTACAGAAAAATGTTAAGAGGAAAGCATATACATTTTAGAGGAACCAAAGGTGGAAATATTGGAATAATTCTGAAAAGAGATTGGAACAGGGGAGAGAAGAGGATGAGCATCTGCTGAGTGGCTGTGGCACACAGGTTTTGTGATTTACACATTTATCTCACTTGATTTTACAATAATTCTCAGAGGTAAATATTATTATTATTTAATAAACGAAAATAAAAATGAAGTTCAGAAAATTTTAGAAGGCCCCCAAGACACTCTGAAAGGATCTTCAAGGTCAAAACTATTTTTATAATAATACTAAGGTGATATTCAACTTTTTCACTCTCATCTGCTCCCAAGTGAACATGGGCTTTCCAGAGGCTATAGACTGAATGTAGAAGCAGATATGATAATCCAGCTGTTGGCTATAACACAAGACATTAAAAAGGTTTGCAAAAATTGTGAAACACTACTCTTCTTACCAAACGTTTTTGGTTTTGGAAATATAGTTTTAAGATACATTATTTATATTAATAAGTTTATCATTTTTTAAATAAGTTGACATTTTTAAATTTTCTCAGTTTTAACTTTTAATATGTAAATATCAACAGATATATGACCCACAAATACCCTTTCAGATTCTCAATAATTTTTAAGAGTGTAAAGGGATCATTAGACCCAAAAAAAGAGAGCTGCTGAACGAGAGAATTATTGGAGGCTGCTAAAAGAGATTATCTTTAACCAGTCATTCTACACAAATGATCAGAAAGTAGAACTGGAACGGAGTATGAGAAACACTGAACTTAACCAAATCAAAACTACATACAGTACTATAGTTTCCTATCCCAAAAGTCACAGAATGTAATTAACAGATTTTTATAAATAATGGGGCTATTAGGTTTTAAGTTACCATAAGAGAAAAGCATCTTTCTAACATATGTACATAAAGAAAAGCTTTCTCAAAATCCTACATTAACACCTTGCTTTTATAACTCTCAACTTGTTCCTGCAATCATTTATATAGAAATAACAAATTAATAACTCTTACAAGAATTAAAAGAAAGAATAGTATTAAAGCCCTCATAAATGATGATATCTAGTAATATTAAAATTATATAATTCATATGATGCCAAGGGAGGAAGCAAACACTACTTTTTATAAGCAGACTCTATATACTAAATTACTGGGGAAAACCATGCTCTCCAAACAATAAAATCATCCATCAGCTGGGAATTCAAAAGCAGGTAAAGAAAAAGGGTGGACATTTGAAAACAGCTCTCTAGCCCTTTTGTGGGCACTGGCACATATATGTTCCTGCTGCATTTTCCACCCCCAGAGGTTTATTGGCAGGCATTTGAGCCTTTAGTACGTTCTGGCATCGTAGTGGATACCGGTCTGTGCCACATTTGAGTGCTGAGAGTCCTTCGTATGAGGGGATGCTTCCCAGAGGAGTGACTGTGTGAAACTTGTGTGCCTTTTAGCTTCTGTACAGCAAGATAAGGCTTGCAAGTATGTTTATTATTTCCTTTGTGTTAGTGGGAAGGTATGTTATCAGCATTCAGAAATATTCAAGTAAATGGGTTATTTTGGGGGTGAAAATATATGTGATGCACTTTCTGGGCCATGGGACTTTTACGTACCATGTTTTTGATATACTTCATGGAACATGGGACCTATACGGCTGGCTTGCAACTGGTACCCCATTTTTTCAAATAATAAAAAACTACCCACAAACAATGATTCAGTATACATTCCATTAGTGAAAAAACATGGCATCACAAAAAAATTCCAAAATAATCATAATAATTCATTCTTTAAAGGTCTAGAGAGCTATTTGGACAGTGGATTTAAGCTGCGTACGCATCAAGATACTTTCTTCTTCCTAAAGCACATCTGGTCATATTATAGACTCAAAAGCATACACTATACATAAAAAATAAAAGTGTCATTTTTGCGACTAAACAATTCACCTGTATGCAGCATATCGGCAATCTGTGGGCAACAGGATACAACTGGCATAATTTACTTAATAGTAAATCTTCTACTCTCACAGAACAGTGGCTCAAATGTTAGTTTACTATATATAGAACTCAACCTTTTTACTGTATATATATTTAAAACCATACAAAATAGTAGAAAAGCAGAGATTTAAAAAAAAAACAAGAGAAGCAGTAATGTGATACTTACAAATTTTATCTTGTGAATTCTTCCTTGTACTGTATTCTGAACCAAGATCTGGAAACCCTCCAATATTTTCAAAACAGAACTTCTTATTAATATAGAGAAAAAGGAGCAGCATCAAGATAATAAACACCCCAACAGCTGACAAAAATCCAACTGCCTCCGGAGATACTAGAGGGAAAAAAGTCACAGCTGTAAGCATTTATTTCTTTTAAACTACAAATAAAAGGAAACTCCCATACGTATGTTAAGTTACTGCCTTATTTGAATTATATTCTTTGATTGTCATAGTTTAAAATAGTTTTAATTATAAGAAAAATAAACTGTATTTAATGATACTTGTTTAATTTAATCAACAGCATTCATTCAAGTCTTCTAAAATTTCCCTATAAATTATGTGGGAAACAAATAAAACAATGACAGGAGTCTACAAAATAAGCATTTATCATATGTTTCATCCACTGAAGAGTATTACAAAAATTTTAACATAAGAATTTTAAAAAATAATTCCCAGGCACTGGTATATTACTTAATCAAATATGATAAAATATATATTATCATCTCTAAAAGCTTCAATGCCCCATTCTTTTTAAACAAATTCTGGATGCCCTAACATGGCATTCAAAGCTCTGGCCTCTTTTCAGTATGACACTCCAGTTACACAGTTCCACTCACTGCCTTTGAACCGGCTGTATGCATTTCCACACTCCTTGTTTTTGTTCATTCTCTTCTCCTTGCCTGGAATGACCAAGTCTTCTCTATCATATCACTCATTCACTCAGTCACCAAATATTTTTGGAGCATCAGCCTTATACCAGGCACTGATACAAATGCAATAAAATCTATGATTGGGGAAGAACAGGAACTGTAAGAACCACAGGAACACAATCAAATGTTGAGAGATCAAGAGAGCTTTTCTGAAAGTTATAACTTCTGTGATTATATTTTAAGAATTAGCCAAGTTAAAACTATTCGAGGCAGAAGAAATAGCATGTGCAAAGGCCCAGAGACAGGACATCACTGCACATTCCAGAAACTGAACAAAACTTTGCTATGATGAGCTACCAGATATACAAATCTTGAGATAACAGATGAAATTACCTAAAGAGATTGTGTAGAGTGAGAAGAGACAAAATCTTCTCCAACTATTCCCAATCATCTATCACTCCTTCCTTTCAACTTTTGCATTATTGTCACTACACTAGTCATTTAGAGTTAAAAAGGAGCTAATTTTGTGTATCCCCAGTGCCTTACATATAATGTTCAAATATTAGCTGAGAGTGACTCCTAAGCTTCAAACATCCCCTACATCTACAACTCACCCTTTCTTCCTCCATCACTCACTCAACAACTAAAATGCTATATCCTTCAAGACTCCTTCTCTAATCAGAAGAGCTGTAGTAATTAGTATCTAATTCATTTGCTGAAAATGAAGTCACCAGCTGATTAACGATGAGTGCTTTATCCATTAATCTTTCATTATCTGTGAAAGCCACATCTCCTAGGTATAGAATAAAATATGACATTATAGTGTCCTTAAAGCTGGGTCATTAGTGTTGTGGTAGAGGATGGAGCGAAGAGTGATACTGTAGGGGATGGGCAATGAGAGTAAGGGGAAGAGGTGGTAAGAATGGCAGGGCGCTATATGGATATCAGATCCAGGGACACGTGCTAGAACCAAGACGTTATACCTAGGCATCAATCCTACCTACTTCAGTCTCTGTCTGGAGTACAGCCAAGGAAGAGAATAATATTTTAAAAAAAGAAGCCAAGGTACATAACATAAAAACAATGGTATGCTTCAAGTCTCAAGGATGAGGTAAGAATGAAAACAGAAGATTATCATCAGCATTACTAGTGGCCAGGAAAGTCAGAAGTTGGACAGAATCTGGTGTGAAGAGGTAGAAGAGACTAGTACTTTAATATCACATTGTAAATAGAATACATAAAGAAGCTGCCCTTTTATCACTGAAACAAAATACACTCAAAGTTTGATGCCTTAAGTGGCCACACAGGGTTAGATATTAGGGAACCTGAACATCTCTCATCTTGAAGACTAGATGTGATAGAAAACCTAGCTCACTTCATTTAAGAAAGAAGTAAGAAACCCAGTTACTGCTAATAAAAATAGTAGCAAGCACATATAGCATATATTACGTACCATTCACCATTTTAAGCACTTTACATATATTAACAACCTTAATTTTTACCATGACCCTATTATTATGCCTATTATAAACTGAGACTGAGATGCCGAGGGACAGATTATTAAACTATATGCCAGCTAGCAAGAGGAAAGTCAGGATTCAAACCCTGTCTGGCTCCAGAGGCTGTGTTTTTAACCATGCTCATACTGCTTCTCCTGTTCTCCCCTCTCCTTCTCTTCTTGTTTCTTCCTACTGGTTACCTCAATCCTATTTCAGCGCTCCTCCTTCATCTCCCTCCTTCTCATTTGTAAATCTAACTTAATGGGAAACATCAACTATAAACGAACAGATATAACGCAATATAGTAAGTACTATACTAGAGGTATGAATGTAAAGTATTACTGGAGCACAAAGAAGAAACACTACCTGGGGAAGTTTCAAAAAAGCTTTAGAAAGGAGATGACACTTGAGCATGGTTTGAAAGATTAATAGAAACTTTATAAACAGTAAAAGGGCAGATCAAATGGCATAGTCAAGACATAGGAACAATGTGCACAGCATCCTATGAGCACTAGTGGGCAAGAATCATGGCTGCCTTATATATTTGTATCCTCAAAGTACCTAGCACATGTCTATCTAGTACATAGCTGATTTTTAATTAACATTGTGAATGAATGAATGAATTAATATATGTTCAGGAAAGAACAAGAATATATCAGAGGTCATGAGACTAGAGGTGAAAGTGGAGTTCAAATTGTCAAAGAACCTTTAATACATCCTAAAGATTTAATGCTTAGGAAACAATATGATTACAGGTTTGCCATATAGAATTATAATGCCTTAAAACAATCAGAAAAACGAATATAGTAGGGAGTGAATGGTGGCAATGAAGCCAACTGTGAGACAGCTTAAAAGTTCCAAGAAAATGTAATAAGTTTGCTCATGATCATTAGCCATTAGAGAGATGCAAATCAAAACTGCAATGAGATACCATCTGTCTTATGTTGGGTTCTCTAGAGAAGCAAAACCAGTAAAGCATATAAATATATCTACAGAGAGATTTATATCAAGGAAAAAGCTTACACAATTGTAGAGGCTGGAACGTTCCAAGTCCATGGATCAGGATAGAGGCTTCTCTTGATTCATGTAGCCGCAAGGGCTGGCAAACCCAAGATTGGCAGGTTGGAGAGCAGGGCTCTTGCTCACAAGCTGTGAGATCAACGAATCCCAAGATCAGCAAATAAGCCGATAGCTCAAGTCCCAAGACCCGGAGGTCAGACAAACAGGAGGCAGGGACAGGATCCAGAGCAAGCAAAAAAGGCAGAACATCTGCTTATATTTGGATGGAGGCCACACCCCCAAGGAAACTCTCTTTCAACTGACTGGCTACTCACAGCAGATTCCATCATGGGACTGATCAGATATAAACACTGAAAATCATGGCCCAGCCAAGTTGACACACAATCTTAACAATCACAGTCCACCCCTTGTCAACTTGGAGCATGTACACATCTCCTTAAACCATACATAATCTCTGAGTAAAGACAATTATAAAGTCATACTTGAGCCTACCATGATACAACCAACACAGGTACAACCGAAAATGCACTAGCCCCATTTACACCTTATATTTTACAAGTGAAGAAAAAAAAATATTTGATGTACACATACAAAGCAGAAATAGTCATAACAATTACAGTCCTCATTTACGAAACCGGTCATGTGGCCATAACTGGTATTTAGAACTGCCTTCTTCCACCACCCATTCCATATTCCCTTTGCCCTCGGCAAGCACCTCAGCTGGTCGTGGTTCTTTGCCTGGTGGGGTGACACAAACCTTCATTCATAAAGGGTCTGGGTCATTAGCAGTCTTGTTGGAATTGGGCTGCTGTAGTTTTCCACTGACTTTAATCACAGGGCATGGTAGTACTAAGAAATGCCCTAAGGGATCTCCTGCATTCCAGACATACTCTTCTTTGCCTCTGTTATGCAGTATCAGTTTGATTTCCTCTTGGTAATCAAGATCCATCACACCAGCCAGGATCGTAACTCCCTTCTTTGCCTGTTGATCCAGAGGTATAAGAAGCCCAAAGTGGCCAGGTGGCATTCTTACCTTCCAGTTCAGTGGAATCAGTGATGTGTCTCCATGTGGGAGCATTTCTCCCTTTGGAACTAAGCCCTCTAGACATGCAGAGCATAAACTCACAGGGACAGGAAACAAAAATCTTCTGAGTAGGTCACTAGGGGTACTAGTGAGTGGCACGACTCCCATTTCCACCCCTTAATTCCTGGACTCATGAATCCTGGCTATGGGAGAAACAGCACCATATACTGGACACTAGTTTAGAGCATCTATAGCATCCTGGAGAACACTGTCCCAACCTTATGAGGTACTACCACTTAGCTGACGTTGTAACTGTGTCTTTAGAAGACCATTCCATTGTTCTATCAAGCCAGCTGCTTCAGGAAGGTGGGGAACATGCTAAGACCAGTGAATTCCATGAGCATGGGCCCACTGCCACACTTCATTTGGAGTGAGGTGAGTCCCTTAATCTGAGGCAATGCTGCATGGGATAACATGACGGCAGATAAGGCATTCTGTAAGCCCATGGATGGTAGTTTTGGCAGAAGCACTGCATGAAAGGAAGGCAAATCAATCTCCAGAGTAAGTGTCTATTCCAGTAAGGACAAAATGCTGCCCTTTCCATGATGGAAGTGGTCCAATGTAATCAACTTGTCACTAGGTTGCTGGTGATCACCTCGCGGGATGATGCCGTATCAGGGACTCAGTGTTGGTCTCTGCTGCTGGCAGATTGAGCACTCAGCAGTGGATGCAACCAAATCAGCCTTAGTGAGAGGAAGTACGTTGCTGGGCTCATGCATAACCTCTATCCCTGCCACGGTGGTCACTTTGTTCATGAGTCTACTGAGCAATCACAGGAGAAACAGCTGAGGAAAGAGGATGACTGGTTTCCACAGAACACATCACCCTATCCACTTGATTGTTAAAATCACCCTCTGCTGAGGTCACCCTCTGGTGACCATTCACATGAGACACGCATTTTTCTTTGGCCCATTCAGAGAGGTCTATCCACATACCTCTTCCCCATAAATCCTTTTCTCCAATTTTCCAATCATGTTCCTTCCAAGTCCCTGACCATCCAGCCAAACCATTGGCCACAGCCCATGACTCAGCATACAATCGCACATATGGCCGTTTCTCTTCCCAAGCAAAGTGAACAACCAGGTGCACTTCTTGAAGTTCTGCCCGTTCAGAGGATCTCCCTTCACCACTGTCCTTCAGGGAGGTCCCAGAAAGGGGCTGTAGTGCTGCTGCTGTCCACTTTCGAGTGGTGCCTGCATATCGTGCAGAACTGTCTGTAAACCAGGCACGAGTTTTCTCTTCCTCAGTCAACTGATCATAAGGAACTCCGATGAGGCCACAGGTGCAGACTGGGAGATGGAAGGTAACGTGATAGGAGTGGATACTATGGGCATTTGGGCCACTTCCTCATGCAACTTACCTGTGCCTTCAAGTCCTGCTCGGGCTGATCTCGTATATGTCACTTTGATTTAATGATAGAGTGCTGCTGTGCATGTCCAATTTTATGACTCTGTGGGTCAGACAGCACCCAGTTCATGATGGGCAGCTCAGGCCACATGGTGACTTGGTGTCCCATGGTTAAGCATTCAGTCTCTACTAAAGCCCAGTAACAAGCCAAAATCTGTTTCTCAAAACGAGAGTATTTATCTGAAAAGGATGGCAGGGCTTTGCTCCAAAATCCTAAGGGTCTGCACTGTGATTCACCAATAAGGGCCTGCCAAAGACCCAAACAATATCTCTATCTGCCACTGACACTTTAAGCACCACTGGATCAGCTGGAACATATGACCCAAGTGGCATAGTGGCTTTCGCAGCAGCTGCTGCAGAGCCTTTTCTTGTTCTGGGCCCTACTCATAACTAGGAGTTTTTTGAGTCACTTGATAAACAGGCTGGAGTTGCACACCCATATGAGGAATATGTTGCCTCCAAAATCCAAAGAGGCCCACTAGACACCACGTCTCCTTTTAAGTTGTGGGAGGGGCCAGATACAATAACTTATCCTTCACTTTAGAAGGAATGTCTCGATATGCCCCCCACCACTGGACCCCTAGAAATTTCACTGAGGTAGAAGATGCCTAAATTTTTTGTGGGATTAATTTCTCACCCTGTAGCACACAAATGTTTTACCAATAAGTCCAGAGTCATTGACACTTCTTACTTACTAGATCCAATCAGCACAATGTCATCAATGTAATGGACCAGTGTGATGTCTTGTGGATGGGAAAAGCGATTGAGGTCTCTGTGGACTAAATTATGACATAGGGCTGGAAAGTTGATGTAGCACTGAAGTAGGCAACTGAAGGTGTATTGCTCGCCTTGCCAGCTAAAGGGAAACTGCTTCTGACGGTCCTTCAAAACAGGTATGGAGAAAAAGGCATTACCCAGATCAACAGCTGCATACCAAGTACCAGGAGATGTATTAATTTGCTCAAGGAATGAAACTACATCTGGAACAGCAGCTGCAATTGGAGTCACCACTTGGTTAAGTTTTCGATAATCTACTGTCATTCTCCAAGATCTATCTGTTTTTTGCATGGGCCAAATAGGTGAGTTAAATGGGGATGTGGTGGTAATCACCACCCCTGCATCCTTCAAGTCCTTAATGGTGGCAGTAATCTCTGCAATCCCTCCAGGAATGCAGTATTGCTTTAAGGTAGTTTTAATGGCTTCCACTTGGCTTTTCCTACCATAATAGCCCTTACTCTACTTGTCAGGTATCCAATGTGCGGGTTCTGCAAGTTGCTGAGTATATCTATTCCAATGATGCATTCTGGAACTGGAGAAATCACTACAGGATGAGTTCAGGGACCCACTGGACCTACTGTGAGACAGGCATGTATGAAGACTCCATGAATAACATGATCTCCATATGCCCCTACTCTGACTGATGGGCCACAGTGATGTTTTGGGTCTCCTGGAATTAGTGTCAGTTCAGAGCTACTATCTAATCTTGTCAACCTCATCAGTATAACCTCATCACAGTGATACAATTTATAACACATAAGGAGATCACATATAATCTCATCATAGAGTTTACAACACATAAGAAAATCACATCAGATTACACAATCATACAACACTGGGAATCATGACCTAGCCAAGCTGACAGATATTTTTGGGGGACACAACTCCATCCATGACAAACAGTAATAACGAACAATAATTTATGAGTGGATACACAGGTAGATATGTATGCTGAATAGATGTCAGAGGGCATACAGAAGTACACCCACATGTATATATAGGTTTGGCTGCACATATTTCTACATACATATTCATATACACTGCATGTATATTGATATAAATATAATACAGTACACAGGGGGCGCAGTCATGGAAACATCCAAACATAACCAAACACTTTGTGAGACTGCGTTACCGGGCATAGAGCTAGTGACCACAGACTTGAGGGATATCTAGGTCAATTTGCATAACATAATTGAAAAAGACAACTTTCTACATCCTACTTCAGTGAGTACTGCCTGAGGTCTTAAAAGCTGGCGCACGGCCATCTAAGATATAACTATTGGTCTCTCTCCATTGGAGCAAAGAAGAGTGAAGAAAACCAAAGACTCAAAGAAACAACTAGTTCAAAGGACTAATGGACCACAGGAACCACAGCCTCCACTAGTCTGAGATCAGAAGAACTAGATGGTGCCTGACTACTACTACAGATTACTCTGACCAGGATCACAATAAAAGGTCCCAGTTAGAGTGGGAAAAATTGTAGAACAAAATTCAAATTCATAAAAAAGGCCAGATTTGCTGGTCCGAGAAAGACTGGAAGAACCCCCAGACTATGGCCCTTAGACATGCTTCTAACTTGGAACCAAAGTCATTCCCGGAGATCACCTTCAGAAAAATAATAGACAGGCCTATAAGTAAACAATAACACCCGTGAGGAAAGTGCTCCTTAGAACAATATGAGACCAAAAGGGCAACATCTGCCCAAAAGCAAAGATGAGAAGGCAGGAAGGGACAGGAAAACCGGACGAATGGAAATGGGGAACTCAGGGTGGTAATGGGGAGAGGGCTGAGACATTGCAGGGATTGCAACCAATGTCACAGAACAATCTGTGTATAAACTACTGAATGGGAAACTAATATGCTCTGTAAACCTTCACCTAAAGCACAATATATGTGTGTATGTATATATGTATTTTATATATATATATATATATATACACACACTTAAACTAAGCAGTAATACTAGTGATAGAGCAAAGAGGTAAATTCTAGAGTTTTTGTTTAAAGAAAACTGATAATGACGTGATCAAGTAGAAGCAGAGGATGAGGAAGAAGAGAAGTTGAGGATAACTCTACCTTGAGTGGCAGGGTGAACAGTAATACCACTAACAAAAATGAAAAAATATAAGAGGAAAGGTAAACTGGGTTTAGGACATGAAGGCTAAAGGGGAGGGGAAAGGGAAGGAGAGAGGCAGAGAGTATTCCGTTTTTGACGTTACATTAGAAATGTCAGCAGAGTATTTAAGCGTGAGCTTCTAGCACATAGTGGGAAATAAGGGTATGGTGCTCTTGTGAATGTGAGGTACTTATAAAAGATTGGGGAATTTTCTCTTTTACTCCTCTGAATCCATATGAACGATTACATAAGTCTTTACTCGCTAAATTACAAATCAAACTGGCAAATGATATACAGTGCTAGGCTTTATTAAGGATACATTTCTTACATTCCAAATTTTTACATAAATACTGTGACTTTGGACAAACTAATATACTGTTCATACAACTCCTTTTTTGCCCATCACCTGATTAAACGCTCATTTTTGCCATTCACTGTAAATATTTCATGTATTCAAATTTTTAAAATAATAAAGTTGTAGTCAAGAAAAGTAACAAATTTTCAAACAGAAAATATTAAAAAGCGTCCACTTTTATTCTTCATCCTTATCTTAGAATTAAAATATTTATTTCAAATAATATGATACCAGAAATTGTCTAATAACTGCTCTAAATATAAAAACATTTGACAAATCCTACCTGCATATAAAACTACAATAGAGGAGAATTCTGGGAACATGGCACTATAGTCAGAAGCACCACGCTGTCCCTGACCCCTAAGCATCAAATGAAGAGATAAAGAACTCAACCAAGCACGGAATAGTATAAGAAACTAACAGAGAACAGAGACCAACGAGAGTTATAAGCACAGGTCCCCTATCAGCTAACGCAGCGTGGATCCACCATCTTGGACTCCTGCCAGAGATCAGCAGACAGGGTGTTCAGGAAAGCAGATTCATGCAGCTCCCAGCAGGAGACAGAGCACCCAGTAACCAGTGATACACGCTTTCCCACCCCCAACCGTGCCTCTCCCCTGCTTGACCTTTGCCGCTTCCTGGGCTAACCAGTCTGCTGCTTCCCAGCAGGCAGATTCCCAGCTTTCCAGCAGGTAGATTCCCGGCTTTCCAGCAGGCCAATTAGCCGCTTCCCAGCAGGTGGGTTCCTAGCTTCCCAGAGGGCCAATTTGCTGCTTCCTGACAGGTGGATTCCCAGCTTCCCAGAGGGCCAATTTGCTGCTTCCTGGCAGGTGGATTCCCGGCTTCCCAGATCGCCAGTTTGCTGCTTCTGGGCAGACAGATTCCCAGCTTCCTGGAGGGCCAATTTGCTGCTTCCCAGTGAGCGGATTCCCAGTTTCCTGGAGAGCCAATCTGCCGCTCCCCAGTGGGCCACAACCGCAACACGGGAGGAGCCAGTTCCATGCCACACGGTATCAGTGCCATTTCTTTGTTGCTGGTATTGCTTTTTGTGATCTCTTTTGTTTTCTTTTCTGCCTCTCACCTTCTACCCCTCCTTTCTCTGGAACACCATCTTTGCTTCTTCTTGACAGGCTGTGAAGCACTGCTCAGCTGGAGAGCTGCTTCCCCGGCCCCCTTCCCCAGTCCTGGCAGGCACGCTGGTAGGATCCCTGGGGGTTTTGTGTGTGTGTGCGTGTGTGCGTGTGTATGTGTGTGTGTCTCTCTCTCTTTTTCTTTCATTTTTTTGTTTATTTGTTTTCTCTTTCTTTTTCCTTTTGTTTTTCATCATTTTTTAGTTTCTGGTCTCTTTCTAGTTACCTTCTTTTACTGTCTCCTGAATACCTGGCACTGTGTATCACATTTACCTCTTAAAGCCGGGTTATACTGCCCAGCTTGGGAGCCACTCCCCGGTCTGAGCAGCTGCACCAGTGAGATCCCTGGGGCAATTTTTAAATTTATTTTACTTTATTTTTTTAATTTTCTTCTTTTAATTTATCTATTTTTTTTTTAATTTTTATTTTTCTCCATTTCTCAGTTTCTTGTCTCTCCACTCCAATGGCATGCTCCATCAGTGGGGTTTTTTTTTTTTTGGCTCCTGTTTCTCTCCTCTCTCTTCTTTTCCATACCCAACCTAGCTCCACACATCACAGCCTCCCCCTTCCACTACTTCCTGCCTATCTGCACTGTGGGCTGAACATTGCATTCCCGAGCAGCACAGGCAAGACCTACCGGAACCTGCCCTGCACTGACCACTGGCTTATCTTGTCAGCCCAAGTAGGTGCCAAAAACAACCCATGCCAACCCCTCCCGTTCAGCAGGACCTGCCCTGCTACATCATAGCTGAATGACTTGCCCTCCCCATTGGACAAGGAGGTGAAAAATATTGTCTCCACAGATGAGCAAACAACAAAGAATGCACAGCCCACCTGCTCAGACATAACAAAATAAAACAAAAAATCAGGATGAAACAAACAAATCTACAATCAATAAACGAAGAAAACAACAACTTAATGTCCCAAAGACAGCAGACAATATCAAAACATTTACAAAAACAGGACAGGATCGTTCCAGTAGGCATCCAAGATAAAACACCAGATGACTTTGCAGTAGAAGAAAAGGCACTATAACTAACTAATACGGAATTCAAATCTCTAATATTCAGAGGTATCCAAGACTTGAAGCAAAGAGCAGACAAAAATGAGAAAAATTAGACAAATTCATGGAAAATACAGACCAAAAAATAGAAGAATTCAGGAAAATAACACAGGAACAAAATGACAAAATAAATTCACAGCTAGAAATTATACAAAAACAACAAGGAGAAATCCAAAAGATAAACAAGATTTCAGAAATGGACAGTGTCACAGAAGAGCTGAGGAACAGGTTTGAAACAATGGAAGACAAGATTAACGAAACCGAAGACAAACACTTGGATAAAACTTTAAGGAAAAATCAGAAAAAAGAACAAAGAAAAATGAAGAAACCCTGAGAATTATGTGGGATACAATCAAAAGCAAAAATCCGCGTGTGATCAGAGTTCAAGAACAGGGGGAGGAAACGGAAAACAAAGAATCATTAAAGAATTGCTGACAGAAAACTTCCCTGATAAAAAGAAACCTTAAAATCTGACCATCCAAGAAGCTCAACAAACCCCATATAGGATAGACTCCAAAAGAAAATCACCAAAGCATATCATAATAACACTCACTAAAACCAAAGACAAAGAATCCTGAGAGCAGCCCGAGAAAAACAAAAAGTCACATACAGAGGGGAACAATAAGACTAAGCTCTGATTACTCGGCAGAAACCACGCAAGCAAGAAGGCAATGGCAAGACACATAAAACCTTGAAAGAAAAGAAGCGCCAATTAAGAATATATCCTGCAAAACTCTCATTCAAATATGATAGTGAAATTAGGACATTTCCTGATAAACAGAAATTAAAGGAATACATAAAAACCAAACCAAACTTACAAGAATTATTAAAGGGAATCTTTCAGTTTGAGAACAAATATCAGACGACATTCTGAATCTAGAACACAAGATCGCACCAGCCAGATATCAACCTAGAAGATGAACTCTCAAGGACTATTCAAAACCAAAAGATTTACAACAGAGAACCAGAGAGGTTAATCTGCAAATGACAATAACGTCAAAACAATAAAAGAGGGAATAAACACTGTAGGTACAGAACTTTCTAATGGAGAGGAAGACAAGGCAATACCAAGTAATAATAGGCTGGTTCAAACCTAGGAAGATAAGGGTAAATTTCAAGGTAACCACAAAAAAAGTTAACAAACCTACTCAACAAAATAAAGAAAAAAAAACATAATGTCTCAGTAAAAACAGTATCTACAAAAACAAAAGAAATGGACAAAAAAACCCACAAACAAAAGGAACTCAGCACAGGAGAGTAAGAGGACCAAAGATCATCAGCACCACAAAAAAACCACTACAAAATGAAAACACTAAACTCACACCTATCAATAATTATACTGAATGTAAACGGCCTAAATGCACTCATAAAGAGACACAGAGTGACAGAATGGATTAAAACACAGGATCCATCAATATGCTGTCTACAAGAGACATACCTTAGAAACAAAGACATAAATGTATTAAAAATCAAAGGATGGAAAAACTGTATCAAGTAAACAGCCACCAAAAAAGAGCAGGAGTGGCAATACTAATCCCAGAAAAAATAAAGACTTTAAAACAAAATCTACCATAAAAGACAAAGAAGGGCACTATGTCACGATTAAAGGGACAAGCCAGCATGAAGACATAACCATAATAAACATCTAGGCACGCAATGACAGGGTTCCAAAATACATAAAACAAACTCCAACAGCACTGAAAAGAGGAATTGACAGTTCCACTATAATGGTAGGAGACTTCAACACACCACTCTTGATAAAGGACAGAACGTCTAGAAGGAAACTCAACAAAGATACAGAAGCTCTGAAGGCCACAATTAGCCAACATGAACTCACAGACATCTATACAACACCCCACCCAACAGCTGCAAAGTACACATTCTTTTCCAACACATATGGAACATTCTCCAGAATAGACCAAATCTTAGGCCACAAAGCAACCCTCAACAAAATCCAAAACACTGAGATAATACAAAGTATCTTCTCTGACCACAATGCCATCAAAGTAGAAATTAACAATAGGAAGAGAAAGGAAAAAAAATCAAATACATGGAAACTGAGTAACACCCTGCTTAAGAACCACTGGGTAACAGAAGAAATCAAAGATGGAAAATCAAAAAATTCCTAGAATCAAATGAGAATGAAAAACATCATATGAAAACCTCCGGGACACAGCAAAGGCAGTGATCAGACGTCAATTTATAGCAATAGACACACACATCAAAAAAGAAGAAAGGGACAAAATCAAAACATTAGCTACACAACTAGAACAAACAGAAAGAGAACAGCAAAAGAAGCCCACAGCCACCAGAAGAAAAGAAATAATAAAGATCAGAGTAGAAATAAATGAAATAGAGAATAGAAAAACAATAGAAAGAATCAACAAAAGCAAAAGTTGGTTCTTTGAAAGGATCAACAAAATTGACAAACCACTAGTCTAAGTGACAAAAGAAAAATAGGACAGGATGCAAATAACCCAAATAAGAAATGAAATGGGTGACATTACAACAGATCCAACTGAAATAAAAAGGATCATAACAGAGTATTATGAAAAACTATAGTCCAACAAATTTGAAAAACTACAGGAAATGGACAAATTTCTAGAAACACACTACCTACCCAAACTAACACAGAATGATGTTGAAAATCTGAACAGACTCATAATGAGATGAGATTGAAAAGGTAATTAAAAAAAACTCCTAACAAAAAAAAAGCTCTGGCCAAGATGGCTTCACTGGAGAATTCTACCAAACATCCAGAGAAGAGCTTACACCAGTACTACTCAAACTATTTCAGAACACAGAAAAGGAAAGCATACTTCCAAATTCATTCTATGAAGCCAACATAACCCTGATACCAAAACCAGACAAAGACACCACAAAAAAGAAAACTATAGACTAATATCTCTCATGAATATAGATGCAAAAATTCTCAACAAAATTCTAACCAATAGAATTCAGCATCATATCAAAACAATAATATACCACAAACAAGTAGGATTCATACCAGGTATGAAAGGATGGTTCAACATTAGAAAATCAATCAACATAATCCACCACATGAATAAAATAAAGGAAAACAATGACATGATCATCTCAACTGATACAGAAAAGGCAATCGACAAAGTCCAACACCCATTCCTGATGGGAACTCTCAATAAAATAGGTATAGAAAGGAAATTTCTCAACATAATAAAGGGCATCTATGCAAAAACAACAGCCAACATCATTCTAAATGGAGAGAAGCTGAAAACATTCCTCTTGAGAAAAGGAACAAGATAAGGATGTCCTTTATCACCACTCTTATTTAACATTGTGCTGGAAGTCCTAACTAGAGCAAAAAGGCAAGAAAAAGAAATAAAATGCATCCGAGATGGTAATGAAAAAGTACAACTGTCCCTATTTGTAAATGATATGATACTATATATGGTAAACCCAAAAGACTCTATGAGAAAACTACTGGAACTAACAGAAAGAATCAGCAGAGTAGCAAGATATAAGATAAACACCCCCAAATCAGTTGGATTCCTATATACAAAGAGAATGACAAAAAGGAAATCAGGAAAGCAATACCATTTATAATAGCCCCTAAAAAAATAAAATCCTTAGGAATAAGTCTAACCAGGGAGATAAAAGAACTATACGAAGAAAACTACAAAACACTAATACAAGAAACCAAAAAAGATCTACATAAATGGAAAAACATACCATGCTCATGGATAGGTAGACTCAACACTGTGAAAACGACAATTCTACCCAAATCAATTTACAAATACAATGCAATCCCGATCCAAATATCAACAACACTCTTTAAAGAGATGGAAAAAATAATCATTAACTTTATATGGAAAGGAAAGAGGCCCTGGATAAGTAAAGCATTATTGAAGAGGAAGAATAAAGTAGGAGGACTCACACTACCTGACCTCACAAACTACTATACAGCTACAGTAGTCAAAACAGCCTGATACTGGTACAACAACAGATACATTGACCAATGGAACAGAATTGAGAACCCAGATGTAAATCCATCCACCTACGGTCACCTGATCTTTGACAAGGGCTCAAAGTCCATCAAATGGGGAAAAGACAGTCTTTTTAACAAATGGTGCTGGCAAAACTGGAT
>NW_004443971.1:4090455-4112964 GCF_000243295.1 Trichechus manatus latirostris
GGTCACCTGATCTTTGACAAGGGCTCAAAGTCCATCAAATGGGGAAAAGACAGTCTTTTTAACAAATGGTGCTGGCAAAACTGGATGTCCATCTGCAAAAAAATGAAACAGGACCATACCTCACACCATATGCAAAGACTAATTCAAAATGGATCAAAGACCTAAGTCTAAAACCAGAAACTATAAAGATCATAGAAGAAAAAATAGTATCAACACTAGCAACCCTAACACACAGCATTAACAGGATACAAACCATAACTAACAACATAAAAACTCCAAAAGATAAGCTAGATAACTTGGATCTTCTAAAAATTAAACCCTTAAGCTCATCAAAAGACTTCACCAAAATAGTAAAAAGAGGGCCGACAGACTGGGAAAAAATTTTAGCTATTACAAATCCAACAAAGGTCTAATCTCTAAAATCTACAGGAAAACCCAACACCTCTACAACAAAAAGACAAACAATCCAAATAAAAAATGGGCAAAGGATATGAACAGACACTTCACCAAAGAAGGCATTCAAGTGGCTAACAGACACATGGGAAATGCTCTCGATCCCTAGCCATTAGAGAAACGCAAATCAAAACCATAATGAGATACCATCTCACCCCAGCATTACTGGCATGAATTAAAAACACAGAAAATAACAAATGTCGGAGAGTCTGTGGGGAGATCAGAACTCTTACGCACTACTGGTGGGAATGCAAAATGGTACAATCATTTCGGAAGATGATATGGTGCTTCCTTAGAAAGCAAGAAATAGAAATACCATATAATCCAGCAACCCCACCTCTAGGAATATATCCTAGAAAAGTAAGAGCCATCACATGAATAGACATATGCACACCCATGTTCACTGCAGCGTTGTTCACAATAGCAAAAAGATGGAAACAACCTAGATGTCCATCAACAGACGAATGGATAAACAAACTACGGTACATACACACAATGGAATACTACGGAACAATAAAAAACTGATGAATATGTGAAGCATCTCACAACATAGATGAATATGGAGGACATTACGCTGAGTGAAATAAGTCAATCACAAAAGCCCAAATATTGTATGAGACTACTACTATAAAAACTCATGAAAAGGTTTACACACGAAAAGAAACAATCTTTGATGGTTACGAGGGAGAGGAGAGGTGGGGGTGGAAAAACACTAGATAAGTGGTAATTATGGTAAAGGGTAAGACAGTACACAATACTGGGGAAGCCAGCACAACTTGTTTGGGGTAAGGTCATGGAAACTCCATGGACAAAGCCAAACTTCCTTAAGGGACTGAACTGCTGAACTGAGGGCTGTGGGGACCATGGTCTCGGGGAACATCTAGCTCAACTGGCGTAACATAGTTTATAAACAAAATGTTCTACATTCTACTTAGATGAGTAGCATCTGGGGTCATAAAAGCCTGTCAGCGGCCATCTAAAATACACCACTGGTCTCACTCCTTCGGGAGCAAGGGACAATGAAGACATAAGGGAAAGATTAGTCCAAAGGACTAACAGACTACAACTACTACAGCCTCCACCAGACTGAATCCAGTACAACTAGATGGTGTCCGGCCACCACCACTGACTGCTCTGACAGAGATCTCAATAGAGGGTCCTGGACAGAGCTGGGTAAAAATGTAGAACAAAATTCTAACTCACAAAAAAAGACCAGACTTACTGGCCTGACAGAGGCTGGAGAAACCCTGAGGGTATGGCCTCCGACACACTTTTAGTCGGTAATGAGGTCACTATGGAGATTCACCTTTTAGCCGAAGATTAAACAGACTCATAGGACAAAATAAAAATAAAGGGGCAAGGACTGGAATGCAGGAGGCAACAGGAAAGCTGGTAATAGGGAACCCAAGGTCGAGAAAGGAGAGTACTGACACGTCATGGGGTTGTTAACCAATGCCATAAAACGATATGTGTACTAACTGTTTAATGAGAAGCTAGTTTGTTCTGTAAACCTTCATCTAAAGCTCAATTAAAAAAAATAGACAAGACACTAAAATAAAACTAAAGATATGAATGCTGTATACCAACAATAAAAGAAATTAAATAAAATTTCATTAACTTAGAATTCACTAAGGAGCCCTGGTGGCGCAGTGGTTAGGTGCTTGGCTGCTAACCGAAAACTCTGGCAATTTAAACCCAGCAGCCGCTCTGCGAGAGAAAGATGTGGCAATCTGCTCCTATAAAGATTTACAGCCTTGGAAATAAGTGCTATTTTAAAATGCATCTCTCCTCTTGAGGACTTTCAAAATCTCAACTTAACAGCATGCAATTAGTGATTAGTTTAAGTTAATATATACATTTGAAGAACCACATTTCCTGAATTTAACAATAACTTAAAATTCATTAACGTGCTGCTTCCTCATAATCCAAATTTTCAAAATTTTAATGTGATAAACGATAAAACCAAGACTGACTAAAATACCATTAACAATATCAAACAAAAGTGCTCATTATTTGTCAGCAAGTAATTGTTTTAAGTGCTTTACAAACATTATCTCATTTAATCCTGACAACAATCCAATTTTACAGATATGGAAATTGAAACTCAGAAAGAGTAAGAAAATGTTCTTGAATCTTAAAATTATTAAGTGACAGAATCTGGATTTGAACTCACACACACTGAACCCAAACTCTTCTCTTCTAATCTCTATTGCCTCTCATTTGCTAGGTACTGTTAAAATTGCTTTCATCATAAAATTTAATCCCCAAAACAATTTTATGATAGGTAAATTCTACAATATTATTATCTTAGTCTTTAGATTAGGTAACTGAGGCCCAAAAGTAATTAACTTGTCCAAGGTCACATATCTAGGAAGTGGTAGAACCTGGATTTAAACCCAGATAGTTTGACTCCAGAGCCCGTGTTCTTAAACACCAAGCAATACCGTTCTGTGTATGCCAACCTGCAATATAAAAAATAAAGCTATGTGACCAAAGTAACACAGCCTGCTACATACATCATGAACAAATATTTTATGGTCTAGCTTTTACATATGTTAGAAAAAAAAATGCAACTGATTTCAGCTTTCTCAAAATAAATATATAAATTATAAAACTGGAATCACAATTTTTCCTATCCAAGACGCTTTTCAAAATAGCTAGAATTTCAGGATTATGCTTTGAAACCAAAATCAATGATACATCTTTATGTTACATGCTAAAACTAAAGGTATTTTATAGAACAATAAGCTTGATATTCAGTAGTAGTGCCAATAAAGAACAAAATTATGCTCTCCGTGCACTATATGATATTCTACTTGAAGTACCTAAGGACAATACTCCACAGTGAAAAGGGGCACCAAACCAAAACCAAACCCATTGCCATCAAGTCGATTCCAACTCATAGGACCCTAAAGGACAGAGGAGAACTGCCCCACAGGGTTTCCAAGGCTGTAATCTTTACAAAAGTAGATTGCCACATCTTTCTCCCACAAAGCAGCTGATGGGTTCGAACCACCGACCATTCAGTTAGCAGCTGAGTGCTTAACCACTGAGAAACTAGGGCTCCTTAAAAAGGGCACCAGAAAAAAGAAAAAGTTCAGCTTGTCCAAGGTTAATGATTATTTATGTTGTGTATACTGAACTGGTTGTAGTAGCTCTCTTCACTATATATTTAGAAATGAGTATATATGTGTGCGTGTTTGCATGCATGTGTGTATATATATATTTACAAAGAGACAAACTTTTAAAAAATACTTATCAAAATTTAAGCCTCAATAATAGTAAAAAAAAAAAATCATTCTAATTTCTACAGATGCATTGGCCACTGAACGAAAATGATAAAATTATAGTCTTGTCAAAGTAAAAGTAAATACATTTTGACTTTGAAAGTATTGCAGAATTCACTTAAATTCTACTTTACACTTTCTCATAAAAATTTCTATATAAAGTTTACGAGGGAAGTATTAGGACACACATAAAAATATACATCTTTGGCATTATGTCAAAGGAGATATTTAATTAAACCAAAATATTTTAAATTTTGAATCACTTGTACCACAATCCTAATTATTCTACCATAAATAAAATGCAATTGCATCAAAGCAAATTAATTTTAACTTCGAAAACAGATTTTACAAAACTATCCTATTCATTATATTTTAAATACAAAATTAAACAAAAAGTACCTAAGCTTCTGTTAATTCTTTAAAAATAAAAAAAGGATAAAAAGAAACAACTTACGATTTGCAACGTAAGGGCTGTATTGCTCATGTGTCCTGCTGGGTATGCAACTCTAGTTCTCTGACCACTTGACATGGACACTTTAATAATTCATTTCATAGATGCAATTCTATCTCTTGACCCAAAATGTGAACTAAGAAATCAACTTGCATGTTAAAATGAATACTTTCTATTTAATAAACCTTAATATTTTTCCAGTATTTTTATAAGAAAAATTTCACAATTTGCTTTGCTTTAGTTTGAATGTAAAATAGAGAATTTACCAGTGATTCCAAGAAACAATGTAAGAGTATAAAAGATTAAAGTGATAATTTTAAACTTCCTTTTGTAGCATCTCAATTATGTTCACAAACAGAATCTCCCTCGAAATTTTTATATTATGATATAAATAATGCAAAACTGGAAAGATGATATACAATTTTAAAAAAGGAATATAGTAATACTTAACTATTGACTGTGGACTTTATAAAAAACTCAGTAAAAAGAGCACTTACTGATATGTGGTATACCTCAATGCTGAGTAACTTAAAGAACCAATAGGGGAAGGTACAGATGACAGTGGTGGAGAGCACTGCCTCTGAACACAGAAATAAGATTCCTCTGAGAGAAATACTTACCTGGCCCGGTTGATGAAGCAGATACAATCCAACTCATTGCACATGCCAAATCATCAACAGCTTGATCTTATATTTCCTATAACTATCACTAATAAATTGAAATTCCATTCATATAGTGTAACAATAAAAATACCAAAATCAATCTTAAAAATACTGGAAATTTAAAAAAGAAAACCTAAACATTAATTATGGAGAACCAAATACTTAAGTATATTATTACATCTAATTATCAAGCATATTAATATATACTTACGTATTTAAACCAAATACTTAATAGAAAAGCTCTGCCAAACATTCTCTGGGAAAGATTTTTCCTCAGAGACGGTCATGCGTGAGGCTTCAAAATTTCAAACAAGTTTAGATTAAGATAAACTTACTTTTTGGAAAATCTTCCTATAGCAAAGCAGAGCTATTCTTTTGAACTACAAATTAGAGTTAACAGTTTCAAAATTTTTCATTGCCTATTCAACGTGTATGAATTCCTCCAAAATTATTTTAATGATAAATACTAGGGCTAGTGTCCAAGTAGAGTACTTCCTCCTCCTCTACTTTCTCAATGTTTCTTTGGTCTTCCTTTACAGTTACATTTTACTGCTGAGATACTGTAAGTCTGATTCTAAAAATTCAACCCTAACTGCAGGAGAATCTTCTAGTTCGTTAAAGCCAATTTGTGATGTCAGTCACAGTTTCAGATATGTTTATTTCAGGATTTAGTTCAAACCCATCTAATTTCAGATAAATTCAAGGCAGTTTATTTGAAATCCCTTTGAGAGACAACATCTTCCTACTAAATTTTAATGTTATGTCAACTAGTTATCTTCTTAAAGTAATTAAACCATCCTTCTGTTGTTACTGTCAGCTGCCTTCTAGTGGATTCTGACTCATCCTTTGCTCAACCTAAAAACCTCTTTTCCCCCAATCCTGCTCACTTTGAAGTGACCAGGCTTTGCTGAAAACACTGCATGGCTCAAGGGATGCAGTCACTGTCTGAGCACATATGTCCTTCTACCCTAACAGCATATTGTGTTTTCTTACCACCACTAGTAAATAAGTCCAGCATGCTTCAGTTAGCAGTGATAAGAGCACCATGTAATACTGTGCTCCTACTTGAATACGGTCACTATGAGTTGGAACTGACTTGACAACAATGGGTTTACGGGTACTTGAATACAGCAATTTAAATGTTAAGGACTATTCACTTGCATTTCCAACTCATACTGAATAAAAAATGTGGAGTCCTATTTACAAAGTGATGTCTTTCTAGTTTTTGACATAATACACGTATTAAATATAAACCCCGTTGCCACTGAGTTGATTCCGACTAGATAAAGTAAAAATTACCCCAAAAAGTATGTTATTGTTGTTATGTTGCTGCTGAGTTGGCTCTGACTCATGGCGACCTTATGCATAACAGAACGAAATTTTTCCCAGTCAATGTCATGGATTGAATTATGTCCCCGCAAAAATGTGTCTGTCAATTTGGCTGGGCCATGATTCCTGGTACTGTGTGATTTTTCTATACATTGTAAATCCTGCCTCTATGATGTTAATGAGGGAGGATGGGTGGCATTTGTGTTAGTAAGGCAGGACTCAATCTACAAGACTGGATTGTTGCCTGAGGCAATCTCTTGAGATATGAAAGACAAAGTAAGCAGAGAGACAGGGGGACCTCATACCACCAAGAAAGCAGTACCAGGAGCAGAGTGTGTCCTTTCGACCCGGGGTCCCTGCGTGGAGAAGCTCCTAGTGTGGGGGAACATTGATGAGAAGGCCAACAGAGAGAGAAAGCCTTCCCCTGGAGCTGACACCCTGAATTTAGACTTTTAGCCTACCTTACTGAAAGGAAATAAACTTCTCTTTGTTAAAACCATCCACTTGTGGTATTTCTGTTATAGCACCACTAGATAACTAAGACACAATCCAAAAAGCATAGTTTTGCAAAAGTGATATATCTCAATTACAGACAGTTGCTAAGTAACCACTGAACAAGCCAGTCAGTGTTAGTGATGTCAAGTGGGAAGCAGTTTGAGTCTTGGTCCTTAGATGTTGTGAACACAAATTTTATATCATTAAAGTAGGAAGAATTGCAATGAGAAAGGTATTATAAAGTAAAGGAGTTGTGCTACAAGTTAAGCATCATCTGTAACTAAATCAGTACTAACCACATAGCTAAAGAAAGAATTTGTCAATCAAAAAGAGGAAAGGTAAGCAATGGAAGGATGAAATTGAAAGAAGTAAAATTTAGTAGTGTACCACAACACATCTTTCAGGAGTGCCCATTTTAGTAGGAGATTTAGGGAGATATCATATAATCTAGCTAGTAAGTAAACTTTATTTTATATCTGAAATAGATAAAAATAAAACAAAATTTAAAATTTGCTGAAATTTTAAAAATAAAACTTTAAGGAAATTGCATGTTTCTGTGCTACCCCTATGGGATGGGAGTTGTCTTTTTTGTGTGTGGAAAACTCTGAGAACTAACTGTACATTAATGTATTCAATAAATACTAAGCAATACGAATGCAACCCTGAACAAGACAATGTGGTTCCTGAACTCATGGACTTAGTAAGGTATTACAAGGACACCTAGTCCTGACTTGGGAGATCAGGGAAGACTTCCTGGAGGAAGTGACTCCTACACTGAAATCTGAAGAATTAATAGGAGTAAAATAGAAGACGAAAGGAGAAAAAGCAAAAACAAAGATGAATATATATGGTAAAAAGGCCCAGAGGCAAGAGCTAATGAGACATTAAGAGACAAGAATAAAAGATGTAAAGTGGCAAGAGATAATGCTCGAGAGTAAGGAAGAGCAAAAATCATGAGAGACCTTATAAAAATTATTAAGAAGTTTGAATTTTATCAAGGCAATGGGGACTCAATAAAGTATTTTAGGCATGGAAGTGGTAAGACCACTCTGGTGTAGAAACAAGGATGGGAGTGGAGGAGAACTAGTAAAAGACGGTTTTGAAAGTTACTTCAGTATTCCAAGCATGGAACGATGACGGCCTGACATGCTAGGTGCCTCAACTGAACAAGCTGGAAGAAAAAGGGTATTTTTGGAGCCTACGTTTCAGGCTGCCTCACACGTATAAACTAGGAAATATATATACACACACACAGAATGCCCTATATTAATTTTTAAAACAATTTTACTCCACTAACGCTTCCACTTCCAATGATACAGAACTTCCAGTCCACAGCATTACATCACAATCACCTAACAACATCTAAATTCTTTATGGACTTTATGACTATATAAATAAGGTAAGTAGCTCACACACATGCTTTACCAAATGATTTTCCTTCTATAAAGGTTATGTTGACATTGAAGTAAATGAAATAAAGACTGTGGGTTACATGCAAAATGCTATTTGTTAAGAACAACCACTACAGTTAACATAGGAAAATATTAATGCAAGTTATCAAAATACCAACCTCAATCATCAATTATCTAAAATTGATTAGAAAACATGTAGCACCAAGAAGCAATCTTTATGAGTCAGTGATACATCTCGAGATAATGTATTAATTTCTCTGAAAGACTAGTTACATAGACAAGGAAAACAGACATCTAGCTTCCTTGAATAGACATAATTTTCTCTAAAATGAAATTTCAGTTTAATCAACAAACTTAGAGATAGCATATAGATTCTAGATGAATACGTGAAAGTGCCAACAACTCAGTCACTAGGCTTCATGGCATCCCTATGTGTGTCAGAGTAGAACTGTGCTCCATAGTGTTTTGATGTTCCAGAAGTAGATTGCCAGGTCTTTCTTCCAAGTGCCTCTGGGTGGACTTGAACCTCCAGCCTTTTGGTTAGCTGCCAAGTACACTAACTGTCTGCACCACTCAGGGACACAGAGTCAACACTGTAGTCGACTGGACAGCAGTTGGTAACTGGTAGGCTTCATGGTAGGCCATACCACTTAGGACACCTCTTAGGCATAAACTGGCAATAGTGTCAGTTTTGCTTTTGCTTTGTGCCATCCACTCTGGTTTGTCATATTTGCCCCTCTTGATGCATAAGCCCAATGCCAAAGAGGCCATACGAGTCACTCCCTCTCTAACGGAACAGCCACTTGCAGGTGGTGGTGTTGTGTGCCATCGAGTCGATGCCAACTCATAGCCATGCTACAGGATAGAGAAGAACTCCCCGCAGGGTTTCCAAGGAGTGGCTGGTGGATGCAAACTGCCGACCTTTTGGTTAGCAGCCTGAGCTCTTAACCACTTCACCACCAGGGCTCCAGGGCATAGCAAATAGTTGTTTACGTGACTGAGTGTTAAGACAGATTGCTACATAGATAGATAATGCATGAAAGGATGTAGATTGCATGCAAGACTTAATGACTCTGAATCAGCTTAAAGAGAAGCATTCCATAGAACTGTGCTGTTTAATATCTTTACCAACGACCTGAATGAAGAAATTGAGAACATGGTCATTAATTTTGTAAAAGGTCCTAGGAATACTAAGTTGGGTATCATTGTTAATTCACTGAAAGAAAGAAAAATATACTAAAGACATATTAAGGAAATAACTACACCAAAACAAAATGAAGTTCAATACGGACAATTGCAAGACTACTATCCTATTAGGGGCCAAACACTGATAAAGGTTAACAAAAATGTTGGCTCAGTAAAATGTAGCAGAAAAAGATTAAAAATAATTATATAATACAAGTCAAATAACCCAGCAATTACTGCTTCTACTAAGTAAAAACTAAGTCTTCAATTACACTATAAGGTTCTTATTAAAGCAGTTATGGTCTCCAATTTCAAAATAAAACTGAGAACAGTAAAAAGCTTCAGAAAGAAATAAATTTACTAAACATATGTAAAAGGCACTATTCCAAAGGTGAAATTAAACAACGGAAGAAACGGCAAAAAAAAGAGTGATTATTGAAGTTTTCACTATACATAGGTTAGACCACTTACTGCAGAACTCTAAAAACAGAAATTTTATTCTATTTGTCTCAGTCATCTAGTGCTGCTATAACAGAAACACCACCAGTCCATGGCTTTTAACAAAGAGAAATTTATCCTCTCACAGTCTAGTATGCTACAAGTCCAAATTCAGCATCAGCTCCAGGAGAAGGCTTTCTCTCTGTCAGCTCTGGAGGAAGGTCCTTGTGATGAATCAGTCTTCCCTTGGTCTGGGAGCATCTCAGCACAGGAACCTCAGGTCCAAAGGATGCACTCTGCTCCCAGCACTGCTTTCTTGGTGGTATGAGGTTCCCATGTGTCTCTGCTTACTTCTCTTTTTTATATCTCAAAAGAGATTGGCTTAAGACCCTGTCTAATCTTATAGACCTCATCAGTATAACTGCCACTAATTCATCTTATTACATCATGTGATAGAGTTTACAACATATAAGGAAATCATATCAGATTACAAAATGGTACACAACCATACAATACTGAGAATCATGACTTAGCCAAGTTGACAGATATTTTTTGGGGACAGAATTCAATCCATGACACTATTTTTAGAAAATGATCTGTAATGATACCCAAAAATCTTGATAACACAAATACTACTTAACTGTAAGGATTAAACACTGAAACAGACTACCAAGAAAAGCTAGAGAAATATAAAATTTAGAAGATTGAGATTAACAATTTGTTTGAGACAAAGGCTAAAAAGACCCTATTTTAAATAAGTTCCAAATGTTTAAAATTGTTGTGATCGAGATATTTAGAAAGTTCATATTCACAAGGAATTTTCAGAGTTTTTAATATAGGGAAATAAATCAACAGTGATAAATGATAATAAAAATATAATTGGGTAAAAACTCTGGCTGATCTAGTGACTGAAAAGTTAAAATATGTATAAATAAAGGGTGGATTTGGAGACTATTTCATAATAAGGAACAAAATGATAAGAAAAAGAGCAAATAGTAAAAAACATTCATCACTGAATCTAAGTTTATAAAGAAAAAGATTATTAACAAAGAAAATTTTTATATTTGTAAAGATTTAGCATTATTTAATAAACATTTTAGAAGGAAAATGAGTTTGGATGTTATAGTAGAGTAAAAAAATAGGTAGACATACAGTATTTTTCCCTTTAAAGAAATTTTGAGAACACTACTAAGTAAATCCTACAGCATGTCCTTCGCCACCCCACTGTTGAGTAGTTAAGAACAATTGCTGCTGAAAGCCTGAACTTTTCTAAACAGAGTTCTAGGTTCTTGTTAGTGCAAAGTCAGGTCAGAGTCTATTACAGCTCTGATCACTAAGTTACAGAGAGGGAGTCAAGGCTTCATAGCTCATATTCGTTCCTCTTTATGTAAGTCTATGTAAGTCTTTCCCCTTCAGTTTTCTCTAAATTTGAAAATTATTCTCCCATGTTCTTCCTCCTCTCAAGACACAAAGACATATATTCTTCTACTTAGCCTTTAGCTTCGAAACAGTGAGACACTGATAAAGAATGGAAAATATTTCTGAGAACTAGATTTCAATTAACTTTGATACCTACCACAGTGTAACTTTGGGCAAGTCACTATCTTTTAGTTAAATGGACAACTGAAGTCAATTGCTAATGAAGTTTATCACATTATCCCCCTTAGATCTTTTAGAGTGAAAATATCAAGGAGAATGCATTAAATAATACTATAATAATTCCTTTGTACATTTTGTACATACTTAGTCTTTTACAATTAAAAGAAGGGAATCAGAGCCACCTAAAAATAACTGTTAAAAAATGGAAAGAACTTTTACCTATAGTCCAAGATAAATTGTTGATCACTTCCATACAAATCAACAATGACAATTTGTAAGGCAGAGTTGCTAATTTGTAAGTGTTATAATATTTCCATTCAGTCCCAAGCTCTTCATTCACTCCAAGTCTTTTCACATACTTGACTGAACTTCCTGTCTCTGCCTCCCTACCCTGTTCACTTGACCTGGCCAATTCCTCTTACTTTCAAGGCTCTGCTTAGATGTGGCCTCCTATATATCACTTTCTCAGACTTTAAGGATGGGTTTCAAAAAACCAAACCCACTGCCATCAAGTCAACTCCGACTCAAAGTGACCCAGTAGTCAGAGTAGAATTTCCCACAGGGTTTCCAAGACTATAAATCTTTACAGAAGCATAGTGCCACATCTTTCTCTTGTGGTTCGAACCACCAACCTTCTGGTTAGCAGCTAAGCTCTTCAACCACTGTGCCACCAGGGCTCCTAAAGACGGGTTAGAGGCCCTAATTATAAGCTCCCATGATGCCCTGCACATGCCCCTTTCACAGTACTTCTCACAACAGAAAAAAAAAGGCAGTTTGTCTGCCTCCCCCAACAGATAGTTAGCTTCTTGATGGCAGGGACTCTCAAATACATCACTGGTTCCTCGTGAATGCCTAGCACAGCACCCAAAATATGCTAGCACTCAATAAGGATGAGTTTATGAATTAGCAATAACTTTGTTTCATAAAAAAAACTATAATCTACTCAAAAAATTCATGTTCTGACATTTTACTTACAAATTATAACACTGTTGAGTATAATATAATGGTTTAAAGAGAACAAGTTAAGAAGTTCTGCCAGCACATAGGACTGACCAGCAAGCAGCTTCTGAGAACAGTATTATCTTTGATGAATTCAGTCCTGTCCCATGTCTTGTTTTCACCTTTAGAAGTCCAGAAACTTGTCTCTTTTCAGGACTCCAAGGGCCTATATGAGGAAAAAAATGAATCTAGGCAGATAGGTTATCAACTCATCTTTTAGATAGTACACAGTAGCTAAGTTCAAACGAAGGAGAATATATAAACACTGTTATATTTACACTGGAGAAAACCCATTTAGAATAACAAAAATGTTAATACACTGTCAAACCAGAATACCCATCTTCCTGGTATTAGAGTACCTAAAAAGCTGAAATAGTAATTAAAAGATTGCTCGCTGAGCAAAGAATAGACACAAATGGGAAGGAAATGCTCTAGCAGACATCAAAAACCATTTGAAAACTAGAGTAATTAAAATGAGAAGATAGAAGCACAACCAATTTGATGCTATAGACAGAAGCACCACGCCATCCAAAAAACTAAGTAAAATAGATACAAACAACAATCATGGAACCCTAAGCAACAAATGAAGGGATAAAGAACCAGATCAAGCACCTAATGGAAGAAGAAAGTGACAAGAGAACAGAAAACAAGGAGAGCTACAGAGTGGAGGTCCCCTGCCAGCTAATGTGGCACAGCTTTGCCATCTTGGAGCATAGCCACCAACAACCTTGGTCAGGGAGTACAAAAAGGAAAGTTCACAGAGCTCCCAACAGGAGACAGAGCACCCACTACACATATCACATCTTTTCCTTTCCCTCCTGCCTCTCTGCACCGCAACCAAACGTCATGCCTCCCAGTGGAACTTGCATGTACCTGTGGAAGCCCAGACTTTGCCCTGCACCCACCCCCAGCACAGCCCCACCAAGAGCCATGCTCCTAAGCAGCACCAGTGTGGACCTCAAGACTGCAGGCCCTCGTCCAGTGCCGAGCCCACCCCCATCCCACCAAGTGCTGCGTCCCCGGATGGCATTGAGGCAAACTTCTAGAGCCCCAGGAACTACCCCGTGCTGCCCTCTAGCCCCATCCTGATGAGTGCTCTGCCCCAAATGGCATCAGCATGGACCTCTGAACCCCAGACCCCACCCACCCCAACCCCTGGCCCTACCCAACTGAACACCACAACCCTGAGAGGTACCGGTGCGTACCGGCAGACCATGTCCCATACTACATCCCAGGCCCACACCGCCAAGCGCTGTGCCATTAGGCAGCACCACTGCGGATGCCTGGACTCCTCCCCACACTTCTCCTGTGCCCCGGAGCAGGGGGCCACACTTGGGCCAAGCCACCCCCACCACAGCCCCGCGAAATGCAGCACACTCATTCAGGACCAGTGCAGAACCCCAGATCTCATGTTGTCGCAGGCTCCACCCCATCAAGTCCACAAGTGGGACCAATTCAGACATCCAGAACCTTGGACTTTGCTGCACTGCAATGCTCCCAGATCCGCCCAGCTGGCCCCAGTCACTGCTGCAAATGACTCATCCTCACTCCTCCACCTCCCTAGACCTACCCTGCTGCACCATATCTGAGAGACTAGCACTGTCTACCAGGTCAAGGTGGTGAGAAATATCATGCCCACAGATGAGAAACCAGCAAAAACGCCTAGGCTACTCGCCAGACATAACCAAATAAAACAAAAACGCGGTTGGAAAACAAAACCTACAATCAATAAACAAAGAAAATCACTCCTGAATGTTTCAGAAACAACAGACAATATCAAACATTTAAAAAAAAAAAAAAAAAAAAACCAGACGCTTCTGGGCAACACAGTGCTATAGTCAGAAGCACCACGCCGTCCCTCTGCACCAAAGATCAGAAAAACTAAGTTAAACACAGTCACATGTCAATCCTGAAACCCTAAGCCAAGCACCGAACTGACCAAGAACAGAGAGCGATGAGAGATACATGCAGAGGTCCCCAGAGCTTCTGCTAGCTACCACAGCATGGATCCGCCATCTTGGACTCCTATCGGAGATCAGCTAACGGGGTATGAGAAAGCAGCTTCACGGAGCTTCCAGCAGAAGACAGAACGAGTAACCACCGATATATGCTTTCCCACTCCTCACCCTTCTTCAACCCCACTCAGCCTCCTCTGCTTCCTTCAGCCACAGTCTCTTGGCCAGGAAGCATGAGCTTCACCCTGGTGTTGCTTGGATTCCACCCGCCCGCACTGGCCGGCTCACTCAGTGCCATTTGTTGGCTGCTGGTGTTGCTGTTTTAAGCTTCTTTAGATTTCTTCCTTACCTCTCACCACCCCCCCGTCCTTTCTCTCAAATACCTGGCCCCCTGTGCCATCTTTGCTTCTTTCTAAAAGGTGCAAAACAGCGCTCAACTGTGAAACTGCTTCTCGGCCCATACCGCCAGGCTGGTGGGACCCCCCGGGGCTTTTTTGTTTGTTTGTTTGCTCTGATTTGTTCTGTTTTGATTTCTTTCTTTCTTTTCTTTTCTTGGGTTGGGAGACCCTTCTAGCTGAGCACTACCGCGCAGCTTGGAAGCTACTCCATTACTCTACACAGGCGCACAGGGACATCTCTGCAGGCATTCTTTTTCTCTTGTTTTTTCTTTTCTTTATTTTATTTTTTTTTTTTTGTTTTTTTGGTCTCTCTCTTATTCCCTTTTTGTGTTTCTTCATTTCCAGCTGCTCAATTTATTCATTGTTTTCTTTTACACTTTTTCTTTTTTTTCATTTTTGTTTTTCCCCGTTTCTCAGTCTCTCATCTTTCCACTCCAATAGCAAGCTACCTTAGCACTGTTTTTTATTTGTGTGTGTGTGTTTAGCTCCTGTTTCTCTCTCCTCTCTCTCATTTTTCACCTACCCATCTTAGCTCCACACATCTCAGTCTACCCCCTCCTTCCTGCCTACCTGCACTGTGTGATGAACATCACCATCCCAAGTAGCACAAGCACGGCCAACTGGAAACTGCCATGCACAGATTCCTGGTCTGCACTGTCAGCCCTGGTGCGTGAGACAAACAACCCATCCCACAAACTCCCCTTCAGCAGGATCTGCCCTGCTGTACCATACCTGAGTGACTGACCCTGCCCATTGGAGAAGGAGTTGAAAAGTATCATGCCCACAGACAAGCAAACAACAAAGAAACCACAGCCCGCCTGCTCAGACATAACCAAGTAAAACAAAAAAAGCAAGATGAAATAAACAAATCCACAATCAACAAATTAAAAAAAATAACCACTGAATGCCCCAAAGACAGCAGACAACATGAGAAGAGGATGGTTCCAGTAGGCATCCAAAATAAAACACCAACTGACATTCCAGTAGAAGAACAGGCACTAGACCTAACTGATAGGAAATTCAAATCTCTAATATTCAAAATTATCCAAGAGTTGAAGCAAAAAGCAGACAAAAATGAGAAAAAATAGACAAATTCATAGAAAAGGCAGACAAATCTGTGGAAAATACAAAAAAAATGGAAGAATTCAAGAAAGTAATACAGAAAAATAATGCTAAAATAAATTCACAACTAGAAATCGTACAAGAACAACAATTAGAAATCCAAAAGATAACCAACAAGATTTCAGAAATGGACAGTGTCATACAAGGGCTGAGGAGCACGTCTGAAATGATGGAATATATGATCAGCAAAACTGAAGGCAAACACTTGCATACAATTCTCAGGAAAAATCAGAAAAAAGAACAAAGAAAAATGAAGAAATCCTCACAATTATGTAGGATACAATCAAAAGCAAAAATCTACGAGTGATCAGAGTTCCAGAACAGGGGGAGAAAACAGAAGACACAGAGAGGATCACTGAAGAACTCCTGACAGAAAACTTCCCCAATATCTTGAAAGATGAAAAGCTGACCGTCCAAGAAGCTCAAGGAACCCCATATAGGATAGAACCCAAAATAAATCACCCCAAAAGAAAAGGCATATCATAATCACACTTGCTAAAACCAAAGACAAAGAATCCTGTGAGTAGCTCACAAAAAAACAAAAACTCACATACAGAGGAGGAACAATAGGACTAAGCAGGGATTATTCAGCAGAAACCATGCAGGCAAGAAGGCAATGGGATGATATATATAATACCTTGAAAGAAACAAATTGCCAGCTAAGAATAATATATCCTGCAAAACTCTCGTTCAAATATGATGCTGAAATAAGGACATTTCCTGATAAACAGAAATTAAGGGACTATGAAAAAAAACAAACCAAACTTACAAGACTTATTAAAGGGAGTCCTTTGGTCTGAGAACAAACATCATCAGACCACAGGCTGAATATAGGACACAGGACTGTATTACCTAAATACCAACCTAGGAAATGAACTTTTAAGGACTAACCCAAACCAAAAGAACTACAACAGGGAACCAGAGACGTTAACCAGTAAATGACAACAGCATCAGAACAATAAAAGAGGGATTAAACGGTGTAGGTATAGGACCTTCTAAGGCAAGGTGATACCAAGTAATAATAGACTGGTTGAAATGTAAAAAGATAAAGGTAAATTTCAAGGTAACCACAAAAAAAATTAACAAACCTACTCGTTAAGATGAAGAAAAACAAAGTCTCAGTAAAAACAAAACCTACAAAAACAAAAGAAATGAATAAACAATCCACAAACAAAAGGAACCCAACAAAGGAAAGTAAGAGGAACAAAGAAAATGTCAGCACCACAAAAAAAAAAAAGCACTACAAAATGCAATCCCACTCCTAGGGAATATATCCTAGAGAAATAAGAGCCATCACATGAATAGACATATGCAAACCCATATTCATTGCAGCACAGCTCACAATAGCAAAAAAAAAAAAAAAGATGGAAACAACCTAGATGCCCCTCAACAGATAAATGGATAAACAAACTATGGTACGTACACACTATGGAGTATTCTACAACGATAAACAACGATGAATCTGTGAAGCATCTCGTAACGTGAATGAAACTGGAGAACATTATGCAAAGTGAAATAAGTCAATCACCAAATGACAAATATTGTATGACACCTCTACTATAAAAACACATGGAAAAGTTTACACACACACAAAAAAAATCTTTGTTGTTATCAGGGGTGGGGGGGACGGAATAAACAGGGAATAGATAAGTGGTAACTTGGCTGAAGGGTAAGACAGTACACAATACTAGGGAAGCCAGCACAACTTGTATAAGAAAAGGTCATGAAAGCTCCACAGACACTTCCAAACTCCCTGAGGGACTAAATTGCTGGGCAGAGGGTGGTGGGAACCATGGTCTTGGGAAACATCTAGCTCAACTGGCATAACACAGTTTATAAAGACAATGTTCTACATTCTACCTTGGTGAGTAGCGTCTGGGGTCTTAAAAGCCTGTGAGCAGCCATCTAAGATACTCCACTGGTCTCATCCCTTCAGAAGCAAGAAAGAATGAAGAGAACACGATATAAGGAAGAGACTGATCCAAAGGACTAACGGACCACAGCTACCACGGCCTCCACCAGACTGAGTCCACTACAGCTAGAAGGTGCCCAGCTACCACCGACTGCTCTGACCAGAATCACAACAGAGGATTCTGGAAAGGGCTGAAGAAGGATGTAGAACAAAATTCTAACACACAAAAAAAGACCAGATTTACTGGTCTGAAAGAGACTGGAGAAACCCCAAGAATATGGCCCCCAGACACCCTTTTAGCTCAGTGGTGAAATCACTTCTGAGGTTCACTGTTCAGCTGGGGATTGGACAGCCCCATAAAACAAAATGGGACTAATGAGGCACAGCAGTCCAGGGACAAGGACTAGAAGGCAGAAGAGGACAGGAAAGCTGGAGATAGGGAATCTAAGGTTGAGTAAGAACACTGCTGACATGTAGTGGGGATGTTAATCATTGTCATAAGGCAACATGTGTACAAACTGTTAAATGAGAAAAAATTTTGTGCTGTAAACCTTCATTTAAAGTGAGAATGGCAGCACAACTGGAAAAATGTAATCAATGTCACTGAACTGTGCATGTAGAAATTTTTGAAATGGTGTATCTTTGGCTACGTATATTTTCACTGAAAAAAAAAAAAGGTCGAGAAAGGAGAGGATTGACATGCCATGGGGTTGTTAACCAATGTCATAAAACAAAATGTGTACTGACTGTTTAATTAGAAATTATTTGTTCTATAAACCTTCACCTAAAGTACACTAAAAATAAAAAAAAAAAAAAGAGCCAATCAAAGGACTAATGGACCACAGCTACCAAGGCCTCCACCAGACTGAGTCCAGTAGAGCTAGATGGTGCCTGGCTACCACCACTGACTGCTCTGACCAGGATCACAATAGAGAGACCTGGACAGAGCTGGAAAAGGATGTCGAACAAAATTCTAACTCACAAAAAAATACTAGATTTACTGGCCTGAAAGAGACGGGAGAAACCCCAAGAGTATGGCTTCCAGACACTCTTTTAGCTCAGTTTAGTCACTCCCTAAATTCACCATTCAGCTGGGGATTGGACAGCCTCATAAAACAGGACTAATGAGGCACAGCAGTCCACAGACAAGGATTAGAAGGCAGGAGGAGACAGGAAAGCTAGTGATAGAGAACCCACGGTTAAGAAGGGACAGTGTTGACATGTGGGGTTGTTAACATTTTCACAGGCCAACATGTGTACTGTTTAATGATAAACTACTTGTTCTGTAAACCTTCATTTAAGGTATAAAAAAGAAAGAATTATCTATGTGAGATCAAATTGACAACAGCAACTCAAAAGGTATGATGGGAAGCCTAGGGGTCAGTGAGTTGAAGATAATGGTGATGGAATAATTTGGAAAAGGATAGTGAGAACAGCAGCACAACTGGAAAAATGTAATTGATATCACTGAATTATATGTGTAGAAACTTTTGAAATGGTGTAACTTTGGCTATGTATATTTTCACCAAAAAAAGTCCTCCAAGGTCAAGAAGGGAGACTGTTGACATGTCATGGGGTTGTTAACCAATCTCATAAAACAATATGTGTACTGAATGTTTAACGAGAAACTATTTGTTCTGTAAATCTTCATCTAAACTACACTAAAAGGTTAAAAAAAAAAAGGACAGGATACCTCCACTAAGTGACAAAAATAAAACACCAGACGACCTTCTGCTAGAAGAAAAGGAAATAGAAATATCAATAGGGGATTCAAAAGTCTAATATCTAGGGTTTGCCAAGAGATTAGGAAAGAGATGAAGGAAAATACACAGACAAAACTATGGAAAAGATCAACAAAATCATAGAAAATACACACAAAATCAGAGAACACACAGACAAAGCAATGGACGAATTCAGGAAAATATACAAGAAAAAAATGCCAAAATAAATAACCAAATACAAATCATACAAAAAAAGGCAATTTAGAACTCCAAAAATAAAACAAGATTTCAGAAATGGACAATGCAATAGAAGGTTTTAGGAGCAAATTTGAAACAGTGTAAGACAGAATCAGCGAAACTGAAGACAAATAAATCTTTGGATATAACATTGTTTGAGAAGAAATCACAGAAAAGAATAAAGCAAATAAAGAAAACTTAAGAACTATGTGAGATACAATCAAGAGCAATACTTTCCATATGATTAGAGTTTCATAACATGGGGAGAAAATGGAAAACACACAGAGGATCATTGAAGATTTCTTGACAAAAAACTTCCCTAATATCATGACTGATGAAAAGCTGACCATTCAAGCAGCTCAATGAACCTCATATAGGATAGACCCCAAAAGAAAGTCACCAAGACACATCATAATCACACTCGTAAAAACCAGAGACAAAAAAAGAATCCTGAAAGCCACTTAAGAAAAACAAAAACTCAGATACAAAGGGGAAACAATAAGAGTAAGCTCTGATTACTGAGCAGAAACCATGCAGGCAAAAAGGGAATGGGATGACATATACAAAACATTGAAAGAAAAAATTGCCAACCAAAAATAATATATCCTGCAAAACACTTGATCAATTATGATAGTGAAATTAGGACATTTCCAGATAAACAGAAATTAAGGATATATGTAAAAACCAAACCAAACTTACAAGAATCATTAAAGAAAGTCCTACAGTTAGAGAACAAACAACATCAGACAAAAACTTGATTCTAGGACACAGGACAGCATCAGCCAGGTACCAAACTAGGTAATTAACTCTCAGGTATAACACAAAACTAAAAGATTTACAACGGGGAACCAAAGACATCAATCTGTAAATGACAACGTCAGAAAAATAAAAGGGTGAATAAGCAGTGTAGGTATACCACTTTCAAATGGAGAGTATGTCAAAGGAGTACCAAGTAACAAAACAACAGTTCAAAACTAGGAAGATACGAGTAAATATCAAGGTAACCTTAAAGAAAGTTAACAAAATTACTTATCAAAACAAAAGAGAAAAACATACAGTCTCAGTAAATATAAAATCTACAAACATGAAAGAAATGAAAAGAAAATCCACAAATAAAAGGAACTGAACACAGGAAGTAAGAGAAACAAAGAAAGTGTCAGCACCACAAAAAAAAAGCACAATATGACAGCAATAAACTCACATCTATTGATAATCACACTGAATGTAAATGGCTTAAATGCCCCCGTAAAGAGAAAGTAACAGAATGGATTAAAAAATATGACCCATCAATATGCTGTCTACAAGACACACCTTGGAAACAAAGACATAATTAATACACTTTGCTTAAAAACCACTGGGTAACAGAAGAAATCAAAGATAGAATCAAAAATCCCTAAAATAAAACAAGAATGAAAATACATCATACCAAAACCTTTTGGACACAGCAAAGGCAGTCCTCAGAGATCAATTTATAGCAATGGCTGTACACATCAAAAAAGAATGGCCAAAAAAAAAAATACAAAGTTCACAGAAGAAAAAATAGGACCAACACTACAGGCCCTAAAACACAGCATTAACAGGATACAAACCATAACCATCAACACACAAACTCCAGAAGATAAGCTAGATAACTGGGATCTTCTAAAAATCAAACAACTATGCTCTTCAGAAAACTTCACCAAAATAGTAAAAAGAGAACCTACAGACTAGGAAAAAATTTTGGACAGTACAAGTCAGACAAAGGTCTAATCTCCATAATCTACAAGAAATCCCAACACCTCTACAACAAAAAGACAAATAATCCTATTAAAAAATGGGCAAAGGAAAGGAACAGACACTTCACCAAAGAAGACATTCAAACGGCCAACAGACACGAGTAAATGCTCGCGTTCACAAGCGATTAGAGAAATGCAAATTAAAGCCACAATTAGATACCATCTCACCCCGGCACTACTAGCACGAATCAAGAACACTGGAAATAACAAATGCTGGAGAGGCTGCAGGGAGATCATAACTCTTATGCACTACTGGTGGGAATGCAAAATGATACAACCATTTTGGGAAATGATATGGCGCTTCCTTAGAAAGCTAGAAATAGAAATACCATATGATCCAGCAATCCCACTCCTAGGAATATATCCTGGAGAAATAGGAGCCGTCACACAAATAGACATATGCAGACCCATATTCATTGCAGCACTGTTCACAACAGCAAAAAGATGGAAACAACCTAGATGCCCATCAACAGATAAATGGATAAACAAACTATAGTACATACACACTATGGAGTATTCTACAACTATAAAGAACAATGATGAATCTGTGAAGCATCTCATAACGTGGATGAAACTGGAGAACATTATGCTGAGTGAAATAAATCAATCACAAAAGGAAAAATATTGTTTGAGACCTCGACTGTAAAAACTCATGTAAAAGTTTACTCACAAAAAGCAACAATCTCTGTTGGTTACAAGGGATGGGAGGAGTGAGGGGAAATACTACATAGGTGATAGTTAAGTGGTATCATTGGTAAACGGTGAGACAGTAGACAATACTGGGAAAGCTAGCACAACTTGTACAAGGAAAGGTCATGGAAGCTCCATAGACACATACAAATTCCCTGAGGGACTGAACTGCTGGGTGGAGGTTTGTGGGGACCATGGTCCTGGGAAACATCTAGCTCAACTGGCATAACACAGTTTATAAAGACATTCTACCTTGGTGAGTAGCATCTGGGGTCTTAAAAGCCTGTGAGCAGCCATCTAAGATATTCCACTGGTCTCACCCCTTCGGGAGCAAGGGAGAATGAAGAGAACAGGATATAAGGAAAAGATTGGTCCAAAGGATTAATGGA
>NW_004443971.1:4113725-4121884 GCF_000243295.1 Trichechus manatus latirostris
ACAGTACAGCCCCCAGACACCCTTTTAGCTCAGTGGTGAAGTCACTTCTGAGGTTCAACATTCAGCCGGGGATTGGACAGCCCCATAAAACAAAATGGGACTAATGAGGCCCAGCAGTCCAGGGACAAGGACTAGAAGGCAGAAGGGGACAGGAAAGCTGGTGACAGGGAACCCAAGGTTGAGTAAGGACAGTGTTGACATGTAGTGGGGTTGTTAACCACTGTCATAGGGCAACATGTGTACTATTTAATGAGAAACTATTTTGTGCTGTAAACCTTCATCTAAAGTGAGAACAGCAGCACAATGGGAAGAACGTAATCAATGTCAATGAATTGTGCATGTAGAAATTTTTGAAATGGTGTATCTTTGGCTACATGTATTTTCACCAGAAAAAAAAAAAAAGGTCGAGAAGGGACAGGGTTGACATGTTGTGGTGTTTTTAACAAATGTCATAAAACAATATATGTATTAACTGTTTAATGAGAAACTATTTGTTCTGTAAAGCTTTACCTAAAGTACAATAAAAAATAAATAATACATCTATAACAAAAAAAAAAAGAGACAAAATCAAAACATTAGCTACACAACTTGAACAAACTGAAAACGAACAGCAAAAGAAGCCTTCAGCCACCAGAAAAAAGGAAATAATAAAGATCAGAGCAGAAATAAATGAAATAGAGAAAAGAAAGACAATAGAATCAACAAAACCAAAAGGTGGTTCTTTGAAAGGATCAACAAAATCGACAAACAACTGGCCAAACTGACAAAAGAAAAACAGAAGAGGATGCACGTAACCCAAATAAAAATCAAATGGGGAACATTACAACAGATCCAACTAAAATAAAAAAGATCAAAACTGAGTACAATGAAAAACTGTACTCCAACAAATTTGAAAACCTAGAGGAAACAGACAAATTTCTAGAAACACACTACCAACCTAAACTAAAACAAACTAAGGTAGAAAACCTGAACAGACCCATAACAAGAGAAAAACTGAAGACATAATTAAAAACAAAATCACAAACATAACAAAAAGAAAAAAACACCTGGCCTGGATGGCTTCACTGGATAATTCTACCATTCAGAAAAGCATTCACACCAGTACTACTCCAACTATTTTAGAACACAGAAAAGGAAGGGATACTTAAGAATTAATTCTATGAAGCCAGTATAACTCTGATACCAAACCAGGCGAAGACATCACAAAAACAGAAAATTACAGACCAGTATCTCTCATGAATGTGCATGTAAAAATTCTGAAAAAAATTCTAGCCAAAGGATTTCAGCATCATATAAAAATAATATACCACAACCAAGTGAGATTCACACTAGGTATGGAAGGATGGCTCAACATTAGAAAATCAATGTAATCCAACACATAAATATAACAAAAGACATAGAAAAGGCATTTAATAAAGTCCAACATCCATTCCTGTTAAAAATTCTCAATAAAATAGGAATAGAAAGGGAATTCTTCAACACAATAAACGGAATCTATACAAAACCAACCCTGGTGGCACAGTGTTTAAGAGCTTGGCTGCTAGTCAAAAAGTTTGGTAGTTCAAGTCCACCAGCCACTCCTTGGAAATCCTATGGGGCAGTTCTAGTATGTCCTGAAGAGTCACTAAATGTCGTTAACAGTCTGAACTGATTCAAAGCAAACAGGATTAGTTTTTGTGGTATACAAAACCAACAGCCAACATCATTCTTAACAGAGAGAGGCTGAAAACATTCCCCAACAACAGGAACAGGACAAGGAGGCCCTTTATCACTACTCCTATTTAACATTGTGATGGAAGTCCTAGCTAGAGCAATAAGGGAAGAAAAAGAAATAGAGGGCATCCAAATTGGTAAAGAAGAAAAACAACCCCTATTCGAGAATATGATATTATACATAGAAAACCCAAAAGACTCTACAAGAAACCTACTGGAACTAAAAGAAAGATTCAGCATAGTAGCAGAATAGAAGATAAACATACAAAAATCAGTTTGATTCCTATATGCCAATAAAGAAAACTATGAAATGGAAATCAGGAAAGCAATACCATTTATAATAGCCCATAAAAAAATAAAACAGGAATAAATCTAACCAGAGATGTAAAAGATCTATACAAAGAAAACTACAAAACGCTACTGCAAGAAAACAAACAAGACCTACATAAATGGAAAAACACACGATGCTCATGGACAGGTAGACTCAACACTGTGAAAATGTCTATTCTAACCAAAGCAATCTATAAGTACAATGCAATCTCGATCCAAATGCCAACGGCATTCTTCAATGAGATGGAAACACTAATCATTAACTTCATATGGCAAGAAAAGAGGTCCTGGTTAAGTAAAGCATTACTGAAAAAGAAAGTAGGAGGCCTTGCACTACCTGATCTTAGAATCTACAATACAGCTAAAGTAGTCAAAACAGCCTGGATCTGGTACAATGACAGAAACATTGACAAATGGAACAGAATCAAGAACCCAGATATAAATCTATCCACCTGGGGTCACCTGATCTTTGACAAAGGCCCTAAGTCCATTAAATGTGAAAAGACAATCTTTTTAACAAATGGTGCTGGAAAAACTGGATGTAAATCTATAAAAAAAAAAATGAAACAAGACCCATACCTCACACCATACATAAAAACCAATTCAAATTGAACAAAGACTTAAATATGAAACTCCAAACGATACAGATCATGGACGAAAAACTAGGGTCAACCCTAAAGGCCCAATTATATGGCATAAATAGCATACAAACCATAACTAACAATACACAAGCACCAGAAGGTAAGCTAGATAAATGGGATCTTCTAAAAATTAAATACTTATGCTCATCAAAAGACTTCACCAAAAGATTAAAAAGAGAACCTACACACTGGGAAAAAAAATTTTGGCTACCACATATCCAACAAATGCCTAATATCTAAAACCTACAAGAAAATCCAACATCTCAACCACAACAATAAAATAATCCAATTTAAAAAATGGCTAAAGTATATGAACAGACATTTCAACAAAAAAGACAATCAGGTGGCTAACAGACACGTGAGGAAATGTTCTCAATCACTAGTCATTAGAGAAACGCAAATCACAACTACAAAAAAGGCGGGACCAAGATGGTGGAGTAGTCAGATGCTTCCTGTGGTCCCTCTTACAACAAAGACCAGAAAAAAAAAAGTGAATTGATTATATATGACAATCTAGGAGCCCTGAGTATCAAAGGCAAAGTTGAGGAATCCGACTGAGTGGCAGAGGGAGAGACAGTTTGGAAGCAGTGAGGAGGTGCCAGACCTGACCCCGCGGGAGCCAGCATCCTTGAGGCCAGATAGGCTCCTGTGCGTGGTGAGGAAAGCAGTGGAACTCAGGAGGCGTTTTCTACATCGGGAGAGACCCAGCAGCAGAGAGTCTACTCGGGCATTCAGAACCAGTGAGAAGTAGTACTCAACTGGTGAAAGATAAGTCCTTGCATCTGACCTACCATGTAGATCAAAAAACACCCCCTTTCGGAAACACCTCTCTCCCATTTACCTCTCCCCTCCCATTCTGCACCGGGTCCCAGGCCAGCTTCAGTGATTGTCAAGTTCCCTGGGCCAGAAGTAGGACCTGTCATGTACCCTGAGACATTTTCCCAGCCTTGGAGTGGGAACAGATTAACAATCGAGGAAAAACTAATTTGCCACCTCCCCTAAGCCGGGAACTCAGGGTGGGCACAGACCTTTTGCCTAAGCATAGGCATAAAGGATCCATAGACTCTGAAAGCCTTTCACTTCTGCATAGACCTGAGTGGGGGTATTTCATCAGCATGGGCCCTCATTACCACAGTATAACAGGGTATATACCTGAAGTCTAACTTCAGCTGTTTCAGCTATATGGTGAAGTGGCAGGTTCGTGACATTTGACACTGCTCTGCCCATTAAACTCTCACCCACCCACCATCAGGGGCCTGATGACTGGTGGCTCTACCCATGCAACCCACCTACCTGCAATAGGGGTCTAAGAATAAGTGGTGCCCCTCAATTCTTACAGCCAACAGCAATGGGTGCTCATAGTCTGGCTGAAAAACCCACTCACCTATGCACTCTAGGGAACAGGGAACACTTTCTTCTCAGACACTCAGGGGCAGCCATCAGCCCCCTGCCTTGCTCAGTGCGTGAACCCCAACTACAGCCAGATACCTCTGCCTACACCAATTACCAATGCCTGTCTAGGATTGTAGATGACAGCCTACATCACACACTTGGTGACTGACTACCTAGACAACTGAGTTGAATTCATACAAGAAAAGTAAACAGACTCCTGGGCTCACATACCTAGTAACTGCTCTAACTACATGGTGACAAGACCTTAGAATTTCGAAGGCACCAATAATCAAACTAGCTTACATGAGCAGCCTATTTGGGCATATTAAAAAAATAAATAAATAAGCTAGGACACAGTAAGCAAACATAAAATTAATATATATAATCACTTATTGATGGCTCAGAGACAACAATCAATATCAAATCATATAAACAGGCAGACCATGATGGCTTCAAGAAGCTCCCAAAATAATCAAGAAATTTTCCGGAGAAAGAGAATTTCTAGGAATTACCAGAGGCAGAATACAAAAGATTAATATACAGAACTCTTCAAGAAATCAGGAAGAAGATGAGTCAAAATGCAGAACAAGCTAATAAACACACAGATAAAGCAATAGATGATTCTAAGTAGGTTATTTAAGAGCATAATGACAAATTTAATCATTTGTGAGAATCCACAGAGAAACAGCAATCAGAAATCCGGAAGACTAACTACAAAATTTCAGAATTAGACAACTCAATAGATAGTCACAGGACCAGAATGGAAACAATAGAAGTCAGAATTCTCTAACTACAAAATTTCAGAATTAGACAACTCAATAGATAGTCACAGGACCAGAATGGAAACAATAGAAGTCAGAATTAGTGAAACAGAAGACAAGGCACTTGACACCAACTTATTTGAGAAAAAATGAGATAAAACAATTTTAAAAAATGAAGTAGGAATTATGTGCGACTCTAGGAATTATGTGCGACTCTATCAAAAGGAATAACCTATGGGTGACTGGAGTACCAGAACAGAGTGGGGCATAACAAAAAATACACAGAGAATTGAAAATTTGTAGGCAAAAAATTTCCCTGATGTCATGAAAAATGAGATGATATCTAACCAAGATGATCACTGAACTTCATACAAGGTAGATCCCAAAAGAAAGTCACCAAGACATATTATAATCAAACTTGCCAAAACCAAAGATAAACAGAATATTAAGAGCAGCTAGGGAAAAACAAAAAGTCATCTACAAAGGACAGTCAATGACACTAAGTTCAGACTACTCAGCAGAAACCATGCAGGCAGGAAGGCAATGGGATGACATATAGAAAGCCTTGAAGAAAAAAAATTGCCCGTCAAAATCATATATCCAGCAAAACTGTCTCTCAAATATGATGGCGAAATTAGGGCATTTGCAGATAGACAAAAGTTTAGGGAATTTGTAAAAACCAAAACTACAGGAAATACTAAAAGTAGTCCTCTGATTAAAAAATCAATAACATCAGATAACAAACCAAGACAAGAACACAGTACAGAGGAACCAGGTATAAACAGAAAGGAAAGTCACAAAATTAATCAAAGCTAAAACATTGAAAAGAGGGAGACAGAGATGTTAATACGTAAAACATGACAACATTAAAACAAAAAGGACTAAAAAATGTAGTCATAGAGTTTTCATATGGAGAGGAAGTCAAGGCAATATAAAGAAATAAAAGACTGCTTTAAAGGTAGAAAAATAGAGGTAAATATTAAGGTAAACACAAAGGAAACTAACAATCCTACATATCAAATTAAAAAACAAGAAAAATATGAAGACTCAGCAAATACAAATTCAACAAAAATGAAAAAGATGAAACAAAAATACATAAAGAAAAACGACTGCACAGAAAATTAAGAGGAACAAAGAAACTGTCAACACATAAAAAAGACACCAAACTTACAGAACTAAACACATACCTATCAATAATTATGCTGAATATAAATGGACTAAATGCACCAATAAAGAGACAGAGAGTGACAAAATGGAAGAAAAAATGCAATCTGTCTATATGCTGCCTACAAGAGACATGTCTTAGAGTTAAAGACACAAACAAACTAAAACTAAAAGGATGGAAAACACATATCAAGAAAACAACACTCAAAAAGAGCAGGAGTGGCAACATTAATCTCTAACAAAATAGACTTGAAAGTAAAATTCACCACAAAGGATAAGGAAGGACACTATATAATGATTAAAGGGTCAATACATCAGGAGAACATAACTATAACAAATATTTATGCAACCAACAATAGGGCTCCAAAATATATAAAAGAAACTCTAATAGCATTGAAAAGAGAGATACACAACTCCACAATAGTAGTAGGAGACTTCAACACACCACATTCGCTGAAGGACAGAACATCCAGAAAGAAGCTCAATAAAGATCTAAACGCTACAATCAACCAACTTGATTTCATGGACATATACCGAACACTCCACCCAACAGCAGGCAAGTATATTTTCTTTTCCAATGAACATGGAACATTCTCCAGAATAGACCACATATTAGGCCAGAAAGCAAGCCTTAACAAAATCCAAAACATGGAAATTTTACACAGCAACTTTTCTAACCATAAAGTCATAAAAGTAGAAATCAATAACAGAAAAAGCAAGGAAAAAAAATCAAACACATGACAAATAAACAATACTTTGCTCAAAAACTACTTGCTTACAGAAGAAATTAAGACTGAAATAAAGAAATTTATAGAATCAAACGAGAATGAGAACATATCCAACCAGAACCTCTGGGACACAGCAAAAGCAGTGCTCAGAGGTCAGTTTACAGCAATAAATGCGCACATTCAAAAAGAAGGGTCAAAATCAAAACATTAAACCTACAAATTGAACAAGTAGAAAAAGAGCAGCAAAAGAAGCCCTCAGGTGCGAGAAGAAAGGAAATAATAAGAATTAGAGCAGAATTAAATGAAATAGAGAATAGAAAAACAACTGGAAGAGTTAACAAGACCAAAAGCTGGTTCTTTGAAAAGATCAACAAAATTGATAAACAACTGGTCAAACTGACAGAAGAAAAACAGGAGAGGAAGTAAATAACTCATATAAGAAATGAGATGGGTGATATCACAACAGATCCAATTGAAATTAAAAGAATCATAACAAAATACTATGAAAACTTGTACTCTAACAGATTTGAAAACCTAGAGAAACTGGACAATTTTCTGGAAACTCACTACCTAACTAAACTAACACAAACAGAGTTAGAAAAACTAAATAAACTCATAACAAAAAAAGAGACTGAAAAGGTAATTAAAAAACACCCCAACAAAAAAAGCCCTGACCCAGGATTTCCGGCAAAATGGCACTCTAGGCAGAAGCACCATGCCGTCCCTCCACAGCAAAGATCAAAAAAACTAAGCCAATCAGAGAATACAACAATCCTGAAACCCTAAAACATCAAATGAAGAGTTAAAGAACTCAGCCAAGCACCAAATGGAGTGAGAAAACTGACAGAGAACAGAGAGTGAGGAGAGATTCATGCAGAGGTCCCCTACCAGCTAACGCAGTGTGGATCCACCATCTTGGACTCCTATCAGAGAGCAGCAAACGGGGGTACGAGAAAGCAGCCTCACGGAGCGCCCAGTGGGAGACAAAACAACCGGTAATTTGCAGTGTGCGCCTTCCCACCCCCCACCCCTTTTCGCCCCTGCTCGGCCTCCTCTGCTTCCTGCGGCCACGGTCTCTTGACCAGAAAGCGCCAGCTACTTAGATTCCACACACTCAAGCGGGCGGCTGTCTGAGTGCCATTTGTTGGCTGCTAGTGTTCTTTTTTTTTCTGCTTCTTTTGATTTCTCACTTGCCTCTCGCCACCTCCCCCTCCTTTCACTCGAGTGCCTGGCTCCACGCGCCATCATTGCTTCTTCCTGAGGGGCTCCAGAGCGCCAGCAATTTGTGATATACGCTTTCCCACTCTCTACCCTTCTTCACCCACACTCGGCCTCCTCTGCTTCCCGCGGACACAGTCTCTTGTCCAGAAACACCAGCCCGCACTGGCTGGCTCTCAGAGTGCCATTTGTTGGCTGCTGGTGTTGCTTTT
>NW_004443971.1:4127019-4168015 GCF_000243295.1 Trichechus manatus latirostris
TGGCCAACAGACACATAGGAAATGCTCAAGATCACTATGCCATTACAGAAATGCAAATTAAAACCACAATAAGATACCATCTCACCCAGGCATTACTGGCATTAATCAAAAACACTAGAAATAACAAATATTGGAGGGGCTGCGGGGAGATCGGAACTCTTATGCACTGCTGGTGGGAATGCAAAATGATATAACCATTTTGGAAAATGATATGGTGCTTCCTTAGAAAGCTAGAAATGGACATCCCATACGATCCAGCAATCCCACTCCTAGGAATATATCCTAGAGAAATAAGAGTCGTCACTCAAATAGACATATGCACACCTATGTTCATGGCAGCACTGTTCACAATAGCAAAACGATGGCAACAACCTAGATGCTCATCAACAGATGAATGGATAAACAAACTATGGTGCATACACACAATGGAGTACTAGGCAATGAGAAAGAACAATGATTAAACTGTGAAGCATCTCATAACATGGATGAAACTGGAGGACATTATGCTGAGTGAAATAAGTCAATTACAAAAGGACAAATATTGAATGAGACCTCTATTGTAAAAACCCACGAAAAAGTTTACACACAAAAAGTAACAATCTTTGTTGGCTACCAGGGATGGGAGTCGTGGTGGGGAATTACTAAATAGATAAGTGGTATCTTGCATGAAGAGTGAGACAGAACACAATACTGGGGAAACCAACACAACTTGTACAAGGAAAGGTCATGGAAGCTCCACAGACACATCCAAACTCCCTGAGGGACTGAACTGCTGGGTGGATGCTGTGGGGACCATGGTCTCGGGGAACATCTAGCTTACCTGGCATAATACAGTTTATAAAGACAATGTTGTTCATTCTACATGGGTGAGTAGCATCTGGGGTCTGAAAAGCCTGTGAGCAGCTATCTAAGATACTCCACTGGTTTCATCCCTTCGGGAGCAAGGGAGAATGAAGAGAGCAGGATACAAGGAAAAGATTTTTTCAAAGGACTAATGGACCACAGCTATCGAGGCCTCCACCAGACTGAGTCCACTACAGCTAGATGGTGCTTGGCTACCACCACTGACTGCTCTGACGGGATCACAACAGAGGGTTCTGGAAAGGGCTGGAGGACGTAGAACAAAATTCTAACTTACCTAAAAAAGACCAGATTTACTGGCCAAAAGAAGACTGGAGAAACCCCAAGAGTATGGCCCCCAGACACCCTTTTAGCTCAGTGGTGAAGTCACTTCCAAGGTTCACCATTCAGCTGGGGAGTGGACAGCCCCATAAAACCAAATGGGACTAATGAGGCATAGCAGTCCAGGGACAAGGGCTAGAAGGCAGAAGGGGACAGGAAAGCTGGTGATAGGGAACCCAAGGATGAGTAAGGACAGTGTTGATGTGTTGTGAGGTTGTTAACTATTGTCATAGTGCAACATGTTTACTGTGTAATGAGAAACTATTTTGTTCTATAAACCTTTATCTAAAGTGAGAATAGCAGCACAATTTGAAGAGCGTAGTCGATGTCACTGAACTGTGAATGCAGAAATTTTTGAAATGGTGTATGTTTGGCTATGTATATTTTCACCAAAAAAAAAATGTCAAGAAGGGAGAGGGTTGACTTGTTGTAGGGTTGTTAACCAATGTGATAAAACAATATGTGTACTATTGTTTCATGAGAAACTATTTGTTCTGTAAATCTTCACCTGAAGTACAATAAAAAAAAAAAAAGGACAAACACTGTAGGAGACCACTATTATAAATCTCCTTAATATGTTTACACACAGAAAGAAACAATCTTTGATGTTTACGATGGAGGGAAGGAGTGGAAAAGGAAAAACACTAGGACAATAGATAAGCAGTAATTTTGGGGAAGGGTAAGACAGTAACACAATACTGGGGAAGTCAGCACAACTTGACCAAGGCAAAGTCACAGAAACTTCAGAGACACATCCAAACTTCCTGAGGGACCAAGGTACTTGGCTGAGGTCTGGGACCATGTTCTCAGGTTACATCGAGTTCAACTGGCATAACATAGTTTATAAAGAAAATGTTCTATATTACACTTTGGTGAGTAGAGTCTGGGGTCTTAAAAGCTTGTGAACGGCCATCTAAGACACATCTATCGATCCACCCTGTTTGGAGCAAGAGAGAATGAAGAAAACCAAAGACACAAGGGAAAGATTAGTCCAAAGGACTAATGGACCAGAACTACGACAGCCTCCACCAGAATGAGTCCAGCACAACTAGATGGTGCCCACCTATCACCTCTGATCGCTCTGACAGGGATCACAACCGAGGGTCCCGAACAGAGCAGGAAAAAAATGTAGAAGAAAATTCAAACTCAGAAAAAAGACCGAACTTACTGGTCTGAGAGAGACTGAAGAAACCCCGAGAGTATGGCCCCTGGAAACCCTTTTAACTCAGCAGTGATGTCACTCCTGAGGTTCACCCTTCAGTCAAAGATTAGACAGGCCCATTAAACAAACAATAATACATGTAGCTGAACCATGTATACAAGACTAAATGGGCAAGGACGAGAAGGCAGGAGGGGACAGGAAAGCTGGATGAATGGAAATGAGGAACCCAAGGTCAAGAAGGGGAGAGTGTCGACACATTACGGGGTTGGCAACCTGTGTCACAAAACAGTATGTGTATTAATTGTTTAATGAGAAAGTAATTTGCTCTGTAAACCTTCACCTAAAGCAAAAAACAATAATAATCTGCTGATCAGTAGAAAAATAAATCATGATATATTCATATACAGGAATATTATGCAGCCAGAAAAAGGAATGAACCAAAGACACATGGAATAAAATAAGCCTTTAAAACATGAGCATTAGCAAAAGAAGCAAAGCATAAGAGTAAATATTGCAAGGTTCCACTGATATAAAATTCAAAAACAAGCAAAAACTTAACTAGACCTTTCAGGAATATATAGGTAGTAAAACTATAAAAAAAAGGAAGGAAGTAATTACCATAAAAGCAGGAAAAGAAGGGGTTGTAATCAGGAAGTGATACTCAGTGGGCTTCTGAGGGGATGGTCAACATTCTAATTCTTTACCTCGGCAGTAGTCACGCAAGTGTTTGCTTTAAATACTATTCTTTATGTGCATCATGTTAAAAAAAAAAAAAAGGAAACAGTCATTAGGAACAATTTACCTATATTATAGTGATACCTGATGAAATATTCTAGCACTGCAAGGGTTCCTGTCTGGCCCACCTGCTTCCAGTTTTGTCCCTCTCAGACTATTCTTTCCACAGGATTGAGAATAACCCCTTCAAGATGTAAATCAGAAATGATTGTCCTCTACCCAAAACCTTCCAAAGACTTCCCATTTCTACATGATCTGGCTCTCCATTATTCCTGTGAATGAATAAACAAAACATGGTATATACCCGAAACCCAAACCCAAGCCCACTGCCATCAAGTCGATTCCAACTATAGCGACCCTATAGGGTTTCCAAGGCTGTAAACATTTACGGAGGCAGACTGCCACATCTTTCTCCCATGGAACAACTGGTGAGTTTGAACCACTGACCTTTTGGTTAGCAGCCAACCACTTTAACCACTGTGCCACTGGGGTCCACTCTTTAACCACAAGAGCATGTAAATTATGAAACATTCAATTAATAGAGTTTTTAAAAATAAAATAGTAGTAGGAAGAAATAATAAAAGCAACAATGAATTAGATTAAAACAATAGAAGAGTCTAAGAATTGTTCTTTGCGGGAAGTTGTTGCTGCTGTTGTTGCTGTGTGCCTCATAGTTGATTCTGACTCAGAGTGACCCTATACAGCCAAGCAAACCCACTGCCGTCAAGTTTATTCTGACTCATAGTGACCCTGGAGGAGCATGGAGCAGCTGGTGGGTTCAAAACGTCAGCCTTTCAGTTAGCAGCCAAGTGATTAACCACCATGCCACTGTAAGCAGACGCCACGAACCTCCCTACGTATTTTTTCTAGGACTTTCACCTTTTGGCGCACCTGCACTGGGAAACCCCCTCAGTACTCCTGCGCAGCTGCCATTTTCCTATCTAATCACATAAAAGCCTTGCCTCCCCGCCATTCAGGGAGTCAGATCTGAGGAACTTCCTCCAGGCTCCTTCCTCTGCACATTGCAAATAAAGTTACTTTCTTTTTCTCAAAGGCTGGAGTCCAGATTATTGGCAGGTCTGAGTGTGCTGGACAAGGACCCACTTTCCTCGGTTCCATAGCAATTTTGGCGACCCAGATGGGATGCTAGAGAGTTGCAGAGACCCTCCATCTGGAGCCCAGCACCCCCTCGACTGTGAGTGGAACCTCCACTGACCCTCAGCGCACACCGAGCCTCTTGTTCGGGCGGACCGGGCGAGTCTCTCAAGCACGACCAACTTGGTGACCAGCCAGAGGCACTTTTACTTTGAGAATTAGAAACTAGCTCAGGTTTGGACATCTGCTTGGTAAGTGTCCTTGAAATTCTCTTCTTAAGTGTAAGTGCTTGGGGATTTGACATAGGAGGGTATCTGGAGGATTGGAGGTGGGACTAAGACATCCTATTAAAGGGAATTGAGGCCCCACTAAGACATCCTCATTACTTGTCCTGCCCCACTCCACCTAGCTGACAGCAGAGAACGGGCACCCTACCCTAGTTTCTGGCTGACTGCAGTCCTGGTTCTGGTTCTAGTTCTGGTTCCGGTTCTGGTTGTGAGAGTGTGAGATATGGGAAACAAAATTAGTATACCAGAGTGTTCTCCTTTAGGCTGTATACTTAAAAATTGGTCCTCTTTTAGTTATAAGCCTATGAAGAAGAAACTAATTTTCTTCTGTAACACTGCCTGGCCACAATACCAGTTCGGGTCTGAATTATAGTGGCCTAAGAATGGGTTGCTGAGCTATAATACCATCTTACAGTTAGATCTGTTTTGAAAAAGAGAAAAAGTGGGATGAAATCCCCTACGTACAGACCTTTATGTCTCTCTGGCAAAATAAAAACCTACAAAAACACTGTGAGCTGATGGTGCAGACTGCAGGGGAAGAGGGAGGCAGACATAGGAAACCCCTGGTCCTTCTGGACTTGGAAAGTGATCAATACCCCTTCAGCCCTTTGCCTCTGCCTGTGCTTCCTCCTCCTTATTCACCTGGTGGTGCAGGACTGGTTCCTGGCCCAACATCGGCCCCTACAGCCCAGCCGGCCACAACACAGGCAGCCCCCGCTGCCTCACCAGCAGCAGCCACTACCCCTTTGGTGGAACCCTCTGCTACGCCTCCAGAAAATTGCTCGCTGACTCTTCCTCAGTCAGTCCTGCCCCAGGAGTAGTCTCCCCAGAACACACCCATAGTAGGGTGCAATTTGGCCAGGGATCCACCCAAGTTTCCTCAGGGCAATTTCTACTGAGACAAATGCCTGCTGAACTGGATCACGATGGCCAGCCTAGAGAGTCTATCTGGGTCCACACACTGCTCTCCACCTCTGACCTGTACAATTGGAAGAATGATCTTCCAGCATAGAGACATGACCCAAAATGCACCGAAGCTGTTTGTGTCCATTTTTGCTACACATCACCCTAAGTGGGATGACTGTCAGTCACTCCTAAATATTCTTTTAACTCCAGAAGAACAGAGGATGGTTTTAGAAAAGGCACGCCAAGAGGCTGAGAGGCTACACAATCTCAACTCTCAGAACAATATTCAGCTCCCGGCTGCCCAAGTTATACCTGCCATTGATCCAAACTTGGACCCAAATGACTGGCTAGGGGCAGGGCAGCTAGAACATTACCACAACTGTCAAATAGTAGGTTTGCAACAAGGAGGCCCAAAATAAAAGAGCCTTAGCATTTCAGGATGTGCAGCAAGGCCCCAAAGAAAATCCCTCTGGTTTCCTAGAACAGATGTACAAAGCCTACTGACAGTTTACTGGTATAAACCTTGAAGACCCAGAGAACACTAGGCTAATAAACGTGACTTTCATCAGCCATAGAACCCTGACATCAGGCAAAACTTCTTAACTTAGAAGGAGGTTTGGGAATGAATACTTCACAAATTGTTGAGATTGCTTTTAAGTTCTTTAATAATCGAGGCCAGGTACAGGAGAAGAAGGAAAATTAGAAGATGAAACAAGCTGCATTCCTCTCAGTGGGTCTCGGAGGTAAACTGCCACTCAGACAAGCTTCATGTGAAATAATCTGCTGGGTAAGTCCCCATGGGCCCCAGAAGGGCAGTGGCCAAACCAATGCCCCCAAAAGCTAGGCCTCCAACAGTGTGACTACTGCAATCAAGAAGGCCACTGGAAACGGGAGCGCCCACCCCTCATGGTTGGCCCAATCTGAGCAATAACCGAAGAGAAAATCTATGACATAGTTCCCGCTGTCAGTCAAAGACTCAGACTGATGGGACCGAGGGGCTCCCCTACAGCCCACTCTACCAATCCCCATCTCCCATGAAGAGCCCAAGGTTACAATGACTGTGGGTGGACAACTTACTGAATTTTTGGTGGACATGAGCACAACCTACTTGGTTTTAAACATCCTAAAATGTCTGACTTCTAAAAGAAATATGACCATTACTGGGGTATCTGCAAAATCTGCCAGTAAACCATTCCTTCACCCTATGGGCTGTCAAGTCACAGGTACAGAATTGACTCACAGCTTCTTGTATGTGCCTGAATGTCCCATTTCCCTTTTGTGGAGAGATGTATTAACTGAGCTAAATGCTCAAGTCACCTTTTCAGCAGATCATCTTCAAATAGGAGTCGAATCAGATAAGGCCTGTGCACTATAGGCGGCCCTTTTGCAGCTGGCTTCCCCTACAGAGTCTCTACTCCTACCCCAGCACCTTCAGGACCAAGTCAACCCCCAGGTTTGTGCCACTGGAATCCCTGGTTAGGCAAAGATGGTGACCCCGGTCCAGGTAAAGCTTAAACCACACCACACTGTCCCATATCTCAAGTAGTACCCTCTGAAGCAAGAGGCTTGCAGCCTCTGACTGAAACTTCTTGGCACATGGGCTTACTCGTCCCTGCAAATTCACCTACAACACACCTATCCTGCCTGTACTAAAGCCAGGCACTAAGGAATACAGGTTTATGCAGGACCTATAGGCAGTGAATCAAATAAGAGAGGACATTTACCCAGTGGTACCCAATCCAAACACTCTACTGACAGTTCTCCCAGGGGACTGCATGTGGTTTACAGATTTGGACTTAAAGGATGCCTTTTATTGTGTCCCTCTGGAGGAAAAGTCCCAAGAGATATTTGCCTTTGAGAGGGAGGATACCACCTCAGGAACTAAGACTCAATACTGCTGGACTGTTTTACCTCAGGGGCTCAAGAAAAGCCCCACTCTCTTTGAGGAGGTACTAGCCAGAGACGTCCGGGACTTGCACCTCAAGGAAAGCACAATCCTCCAGTATGTAGATGACATACTGATTGCCAGTCCCAGCAAGAAACTCTCTGACAAAAGTACAGTTATGATACTGAACTTTCAGGGAGACCGGGGGTACAAGGTCCCACAGAAAAAGGCCCAGATCTCCACCTCTAAAGTAAAATACCCAGGGCTCAAAATATCACAAGGAAAAACAGAGCTGTTACCTGACTGAAAAGAGGCAATTACCCGGGTGGCTTCCCCAGACACTAAGAGACAGTTGCAAAGGTTCCTCAGGATGGCAGGGTTTTGTAGAAACTGGATCCCTACCTAATTTTGGATTCATCGCCAAACCCTTATACCAGGCTGTCCAAAGGAGCAATTCAGAACCCTTGGTATGGATGCCAGAATGTCAGATCGCTTTTCAACAAATCAAAGACAAGCTGATGTCTGTCCCCACCCTAGGATTTCCAGACTGCAAGAAACTTTGCACTGTACACTCACGGAGAGACAAGGAGTTGCTCTGGGGGTGCTTACTCTGACTCTAGGGCCACGGAAGCAACTGGTTGCATAGTACTTCTCCAAACAACTAGACCCTGAAGCCCAGGGCTGGCCCACCTGCCTTCAGGAAGTCACAGCTACTTGTGAACTCCTGACAAAGGCTGAGAAGTTCACTCCTGGCCAACCTACCACAGTCCTAACTCCTCACTACATGCTTCCCTTGCTGGAACACAAAGGTGGTCTGTGGTTAATGGCAGGGCTACTGAGCAAGTACCAGGCTATCCTACTCAAGAATCTCGCTGTGATGCTGAAGACTGTCTCCATCCTCAAACTGGCAACCCTGCTAGCCTCATCAAAGGATGAGAACCTCAAACATGACTGCATCCAGGTAATTGAAAAGGTGTGTTCCAACAGGCCGGACTTGCCTGACGAGCCTCTCACTAGCCCTTAGAGCTGTCCACAGATGGACACAGCTTTGTGGAACAAGGAGTCCGAAAAGCTGGCTACACCACAGTCACCTTTCATGAGACCAAAGAAGCCGAGACACTGCCTCCTGGAATCTCTGCTCAAAAGGTAGAACTCACTGCCTTCACATGGGCCCTCCAACTGAGCTCCAACCAATGAGCCAATATATATACAGATTCCAGGTATGCCTTTTTAGTACTTCATGCCCACGGAGCCATATGGAAAGAAAGAGGACTCCTAATTTCAGGTAAAAAGGAATTAAACATGCGAAGGGAATCGTAGCCTTTCTAGAAGCATTCACCCTACCAACAGAAGTGGCAGTTATGCAGTGCCCCAGGCACCAGAAGGAGAGCCTCACATAATTAAAGGATCAGGCAGTCAAACAAGACACCAAGGCAAAAACCCCTTGCCATCTATCTGTCTTGCTCTGATTCCTGATCTCCAACTGCCAACAAACCCAAGTACACTGACTGTGATACAAGCCGGGCTGATGATTGGGGTTTCCTAGTAAATTACCCATGGCTCTCAAAAGATGGATGGCTTTATAATTCTTATAGGTAGGTGTTAGTGTTAGGACATCAATACACCCAGTGATAAAAGCAGCTCATGAGAGTACACACTCTGGCAGAGATGTTATGTTCCAATGCCTGACCAAAATGATTAAAGGGCCTAATATGCAAAAAACTATCTAGATCGTAGTGCAACAATGTGCCACCTGTGCAAACAACAATCCGAAAACAGGTCTACCACCTCCTATGCCTGGGGTACAAGCCTGAAGAATTGGACCCGGAGAAGGCTGGCAGGTAGATTTCCCTGTTATGCCAATAGCTACAGGGGGTTTAAAATATCCATTAGTTTCTGTAGACACTTTTACTGGATGGGTAGAAGTTTCCCTTGCTGGACAGAAAAGGCATCAGAGGTAAGCAAGGCTCTTCTTAATAATCTAATTTCTAGATTTGGTTTACCTTATTCAATTCAGAGTGATAATGGAGGAGCATTTATATCCTAAGTTACCCAAGAGGTCTCGGGACATTTACTTATCAGGTGGAGGCTACGCACCTCCTGGAGAATTCAGTCAACTGGAAAGTCAGAAAAGATGAACCACACTTTGAAAAAGACATTGGCCAAGCTGTGCCAAGAAATCAACCTGCCCTGGATCAAACTACTGCCAAATGCCCTGTTAAGAGTCCAGGTGGCCTCTAGAAGTAGGCTCCAATTGAGCCCTTATGAAATGTTATATGGGAAACCTTTCTTTAAGGTGGCCTGGGGTAATCCAAGAATGTAGTGTTTGAACTATATGAAACCTTAAAGGTTATTAACCAATATGCTTCTAGTTGTCTATTTTTTCCCACAGGTATCCCTCTTCATCCTTTTGTACCAGGAGACCAGGTCTTTGTAAAAGGTGGGATGACCACTACCCCACCAGCTGTTGCTTTCCCCATGACCCTTGTGACCTCCGATAACCTCGCCACCCTTATAAAACCTCCACCTCCCAATACACAAAGGCAGTGAGGAAGAGCTGCCAATGATACCGAAGAAGGCTGAGATATAAGAGGAACACGATATAACCCCATCAGAGAAACTGGGACAGGATGGTTCATTTTAAGAACCCTAAACATCTTCCCACAATTAGCAGCTTTGCAGGATGCTGTGCTTAACCTCTCCTACACCATCCACCTTCTATCACGAGTCACCAGGAGAGCCATAAAAGCTCAACGACAGTCATTAAACTCTCTGGCCAGGGTAGTACTAGACCACTGCTTGGCCCTAGACTATATTCTAGCTAAGGAGGGAGGAGTTTGTGCAAGAGCCGGCACCTCCTGCTGTGTATGGGTCAATACCTCTCATGAGGTTGAGTTAAATTTACAGGTAATTGACAAAGTGGCCAACTGGACCAGACAGAGACCTGTAACACAATCCAGAAGAACCACCTCTTGGTGGGATTGGCTTATGTCCTTCTTCCCCAGTTTCGGCTGGCTTTGGCCCCTCGTGACACCACTAAATTTTATCTTCCTGCTATGTCTGATCCTCCCTTGCATGTTAAAGTGTTTAACCTGATTTATTTCAAAAAGGCTCCAAGATGCAGGGATCTTTTTCCTCCTGCCTCCACCAGATCCTAAACAACAACAAACAAAAGATGCTAAGCAATTCTGCAGCCTCAGTCCCTAACTTCGCCCTGTGTCAGTAGGAAGTAGCCAGATGAGTTGTCGACCCTCATCCCTTAAGATTAAGGAATTGCTATAACTCAAGGGAGGATTGTAACCTGACTCTGCGAAGCTCCCTACATATTTTTTCTAGGACTTTCTCCTCCTCGCACACCTGCATGGGGGAACTACCTTGGTGCACCTGCATGAGAAACCTCCCTCAGTGTATCTGCGTGGCTGCCATGTTGCTACCTAATCACATAAAACCCTGCCTCCCCACAATTCAGGGAGTCAGATCTGAGGTTCTTCCTCCCAGCTCCTTGCTCTGCACATTGCAAATAAAGTTCTTTCTTTTTCCCAAAGGCCAGTGTCCAGATTATTGTCAGGTCTGAGCGTGCCAGACAAGGACCCACCTTCCCGGAATCCACCTTCCTGGGTTTGCTAATACCACCAAGCCTCCTTGTGGTCCCATAGGAAAGAGTAGAACTGCCCCTTAGGGTTTCCTAGGCTTTAATCTTTATGGGAGTAGATCACCAGGTCTTTTCTCCCGTGGAACCACTGGCAGGTTCGAACCACCAACTTTTCAGTTAGCAGTCTAATCAAGAGTACCAAGAAAAACTAACATTAATTCAGGGCTTACTCTGCATCATGCACTATGTCAATTATCTTACACCTATTATCTCATTCAAGTTTCACAAAAACCTTATCTTTGTAGACACTTGTAGACACTTGGTGAGGCTAAAGATTAATCTGCCCAAATTCACCAAGTTGTAAACAAAAGAGTCAGGATTCAAACAAAGGTTTATTTAACTCAGACCTCAGTTTGAATAATAAATCATTCACAAATACATAATATTATAAACGAGAAAGGGAATAGGACCAGAGATATAAGCAATATTTAAAATTTTAAAAGCAAATACTTTGTATGCCTCAGCACATATACATTTCCAAACATCAATAAAATAAGCATTAAATAAAGATTTTTAAGTGTCAAACTACCATGAATAAAAGTACCTGTCCCTGATATATTTACAAAGAAGTTTACCAATTATGTTCTAGAACATAAGATAAAAATCTTCCAAACTCATTTTTCAAAGTTAGCATAATTCTGGTATCAAAATCTGACAAAGAGAACACTACAAAAGAAACTATAGGTTAGGGACTGAAAATGCAAATATACTCAGAGTCAAGCAGCTAAAACAAACATGTAAATCCAGCTGGATAAAAATTATGACTAGCCAGATTGACAAGGAAAAAGAGAGAAGACCCAAATTACCATTATCCAGAATGAAACAGGGGACACCACTTAGATGCAGACATCAAAAGGATAATAAAGAAATACTACAAACAACTCTATACCCATAAATTTGACAACTTAGATGAAATGGACCAATTTTTCAAAAAGTACAAACTACTACAACTCACCTAATATGAAATAGCCCTATAACTATCAAAGAAATTGAACTGATAATTTTAAAACTCCCAAAAAAAGAAATCTTCAGGGCCAGATGGTTTCATTTGAGAACTCTACCGAACATTTAAAAAGAATACCTGTTCTATACAATCTTTTCCAAAAAACAGAACAGGAAGAAACACTTCCCAAATCATTTTATAATACCAGCATTGCCCAGATATCAAAACCAGACAAAAACAGTAAAAATGAAAAGAAAACTACAGACCAACATCTTCAATGAATATAGGCACAGAAATCTTTGATAAAATAGTAGCAAATAAAATTCAGTAACACATAATGTGATGGTTAAGACTGTGTGTCAACGTAGCTAGTCCATGATTCTCAGTGTTCTGGCAGTCGTATAATATAGTGATCACTTCCCTGTGAAGATCTAATATGTGCTCACCCTCATAATGGGATCTGCTGTGAGTAGCCCATCAGTTGAAAGGAAGTTTTCTTGGGCGTGTGGCCTGCATCCAAATATAAGCGGACGTTCTGGCTTTTACCTGCTCTGGATCCTGCAGCTGGATCCTGTTGATGTGACCTCCTGTTCTTGGGACTTGAGCTAGCAGCTTACCTGCAGTTTTGCCTGCCAATCTTGAGATTCATCAATCTTCACAGCCTATCAGCAAGAGCCCTGCTCTCCGACCTGCTGATCTTGGGTTCACCACCCCCTGAAGCTACGTGAATCAGGAGAAACCTTGCAGTCTTGCCTGCCAATCTTGGGATTCATCGATCTTCACAGCCCGTGAGCAAAAGCCCTGCTCTCTGACCTGCTGATCTTGGGTTTGCCAGCCCCTGCAGCTGCATGAGTCAGGAGAAGCCTCTATCCCGATCCACGGACTTGGGACATTCCAGCCTCTACAACCACATGAGCCATTTCCTTGATATAAATCTCTCTATGTGTATATTTATATGCTTTACTGGTTTTGTTTCTCTAGAGAACCCAGCCTAAGACACAGAAAAAGAATTATACACCACTACCAAGTGCAAAGTTGGTTCAATATTTAAATATCAATCAATGTAATTTACCCTATTAATAGACTAAAGAAGAAAAATTATAATCATATCAGTTGATGCATAAAAAGCATGTAACAAAATGTGGTACCCATTCATGATAAGAACTCTCAGAAAAAGTAGGAGGAGAGGGGAACTTCCTCAACTTGGTAAAGTACATCTTTAAAAAACCCTACAGCTAACACTACACTTAACAATGAAAGATGGAATACTTTCTCCCTAAGATTAGAAGAAAGCAAGGATGTCCACTCTTAACAGTCTTGTTTAACACAGTCGTGGAAGTTCTAGCCAGTACAAGGCAAGAAAAGGAAATAAAAGGCATATAAATCAGAAAGGAATAAAATTGTTTCTATTCGTAGATGACATGATTAGCTACTCAGAAAAATACGAAGAAATCCACAAAAATTCCTAGAACTATTAAATGAAATTGGCAAAGTCAACATTCAAAAATCAACTGTATTTCTACATACTAGGAATATAAGCAAATAAAAACACAATACCATTTACAGTTGCTCCAAAGAAAATTAAATACTTATAAATGTAGTAAAACATACAAAAGACTTGTATTTTGAAAACTACAAAATGCTGATGAAAGAAATCAAAGAAAATCTTTAAAAAAGCATCTTCATCAATCAGAACATTCAACTTAGTAAAAATGTCAATTCTTCCCAACTTGATATACAGGTTTAATATGATTCCTATCAAAATCCCAGCAAGATTTTTGTAGATACAGACAAGATTATTTTAAAATTTATATGGAAAGGTAAAGGAACTAGAATAGCTAAAACAACTTTGAAAAATAATAATAAAGTGGAAGGAACCTCTCTACCCAATTTTAAGATTATATCGCTACAGTAATCAAGACTGTATGGTATTGGTAAAGTAACAGCCATGTAGATCACTGGAACAGAAAAGAATCAAAACCAAACCAAACCTGTTGCCAGTAAGTCGATTTTGACTCATACCAACCCAACAGGACAAAGCAGAACTGCCCCATAGGGTATCTAAGGAGCGGCTGATGGATTCGAACTGTTTAGCAGCCGAGCTCTTAGAGAACCCAGAAATAGACCCGCACAAGTACAGCCAACTGATTTCTGACAAAGATGTAAAAGCAATTCAGTTTGGAAGGATAGTCTTTTAAAAACTAGTGCTTGCTGGAACAACTGAATATCCATAGACAAAAAATAAACAAACTTTGACCTAAACGTCACATCTTATATAAAAACTAACTCAAAATGGATCATAGATTTAAATGTAAAACATAAAACTGTAATACTTTCAGGAGAAAATCTCTAGGAAATATAACTTCGTGAAGAGTTCTCAGACATGATACGAAAAGCACAATCCATAAAAGAAAAAATTCAATAAATTGGACTTGATCAAATTTAAAAACTTTCGCTCTTGTAAAAACCCTAAGAGGATGAAAAGATAAGCTAAAGAATGAAAGAAAGTAAGTATAAAGTATATATCTGACAAAGGACTCATATCTAAAATATATAAAGAACTCAAATTCCCAATAAAAATTCTTAAAACTCAATAAAAAAATCTAATTAGAAAATGCATAAAGGTCATGAAGAGACACTGCAGTGAAAAGGATATGTGGATGACAAAAAAAAACATGAAAAGATGTTCAACATCACATCAGGGAAATACACAATAAAATCACAATAAGATATCACTATTAGAACAGCTAAAATAAAAAAACAGACAATACCAACTGCTCGCAAGGATGCACAGAAACTGGATCTCTCATAGGTCACTGGTGGGAAGGTAAAGTGGTACAACCACTCTGGAAAACAGTTAAGCAATTTCTTTGAAAATTACAAAATGCTGATGAAAGAAACCAAAGAAGATCTAAATAAATGCAGAGACAGTGTGTTCATAAAAAACACTCAACACAGTAAAAATGTGAAGTCTCCCCAAATTAATACACATGGCACACATGGGCATTTATTCTAGAGACATTAAGATTTACATCCATACAAAAGCCTGTACATGAATCTTCATAGCAGCTTTATGTATAATAGCCAAAAACTGGAAACAACACAAATGTCCTTCAACAGGTGAAAGGTTAAACATCCACACTATGGAACACTCTCAGCAAAATAAAAATAACAAGTTCCTGACACATACAACAACTTGGGTGGATCTCAAGGCCATTAAGTGAAAAAAAAAAACAATCTCAAAAGGTTAGATATTGTATGGTTCTATTTACATAACATTCTTGAAATCACAACATTACGGACACAAAAACAGGTTAATGATTGCCAGGGTTTAAGGACGTATTTACAAATCACTATGAAGATATATTTGTCAAGGTAAGAGGTTTATTTGAAAAATTCATGGCAAGGAATGGAAAAAAAATGGTTAAAAAGATAGTTTAGGTTTACTAAATCAGATATTAAAATGTATTACCAAGCTGCATTGAAACAGTAAAATATTAGTGTAAGAATGGGATTGAACACTGAAACAGTATAAAAGTTCAGGGGAAAATTTCAATATGCATAGTTATTTGGTATAAAAGGCACTTTAAATCAGTAAAGAAAAAATAAACTCGCTGGTTGTTCAGTAAATGGAGTTGTCACTCTGGATATAGGTATCACATGTGATTTTTAATTTTTTCATAATCTCTATCTTCCAATTGTTCGATAGTGAACATATACTTCTTTTCAAACCTGATGATCATGGAACTATCAGAGAAACAAGTAAATCAGAGAAAATCTAATTTTAAGATAAAAATTTGTAAATATAAAACAAAATTAAGAAACCGTAAAGAAAAATGATTAATAATTTTTCTAAATAGAAATCCTGGTTGCACAGTGGTTAAGTGCTCAGTTGCTAACCTAAAGGTCAGTGGTTTGGGAATCCACCAGCTGCTCCGTGGGAGAAAGATGTGGCAGTTGGCTTCCTTAAAGATCACAGCCTTGGAAACCCTATGTGCCCTAAGGGGCAGCGTTTATTTTGTCTTACAGGGTCACTATGAGTCGGAGTCGACTACATGGCCATAGGATTGGTATTTTTTTTATATGCAGGAAAAAAAAAAAAATACACTAACAATATTCAGTATAAAACAACAAAAAAGAGAGCAAATTTTTATAAGGCAAAAAAAGTTATCACCCTTAACACACCATTAATATTTTTTAAATAAAGAGAATTAATAAATTTATAAGACTAATTTTCAAAGGACATTCACGAAGAACAATTATAAATCACCATTAAACATGAAAAAATATCCAACTTCAATTTAAGACAATAATATATCAATTTAGGAAAGTTTTTTTTTTTTTGTAACCAAGAGATGACAACAATGTAAGGGAAATAATCTTGTATGTGATTATTATCAATGTACACTATTACAAATTTTATAAAAGGCCTTAACAATGAGGATATTCTTTGACCCAGAAGGTCTACTTCTAGGAATTTTTCTAATAAAAAATTAAAGGTTTTAACCATTATGTTTTGCATTCGCTGCAACATATTAGTAACAGAACAACAGGAACAACAGACTGGCTAATAAATAAATAGTATGTCCATATAATGCAATGGCATATAGACAATAAGAAAAAAAGTCAATAACATGGGAAGATACTCATGATGTAACACTGTTGTTGTTAGGTGCTGACAAGTCGTTCCAACTCATAATGGTGCTATGTACAATACAACAAAACACTGCTCACTCCTGAACCATCCTCATGATCACTGTTATGCTTCAGCCCACTGATGCAGCCACCGTGTAAATCCATCTTGTTGAGGGCCTACCTCTTTTTCCTGATCCTCTATTTAACAAGCATGATGTCCTTCTCCAGGGATTTGTCCCTCCTAATAACATGTCAAAAATATATGTGAGATGAAGTCTCATCATTCTCACTTATAAGGAGCACTCTGGCAGTACTTCTTCCAAGGTAGATTTGTTCGTTCTTTTGACACTCCACGGTATATTCAGTATTATTCGCAAACACTACAACTCAAAGGCATCAATTCTTCTTCAGTCTTTCGCATGCATATGAGGCCACTGAAAATACCATGGTGAGCACCTTAGTTCTCAAAGTGATATCTTGGTTTTTGAACACTTAAAAGAGGTCTTTTGCAGCACAGATACACGCAATGCAATACATCCTTTGATTTCTTGACTGCTGCTTCCGTGGGCATTGATTGTGGATGAAATCCTTGAAAACTTCAATATTTTCTCCGTTTATCATGATGTTGCTTATTGATCCAGTTGTGAGGATTTTTGTTTCTTTATGTTGAGGTGTAATCCATACTGAAGTCTGTAGTTGATCTTCATCAGTATGTGCTTCAAGTCCTCCTCCCTTTCAGCAAGGAAGGTTGTGTCATCTGCATACCACAGATTGTTAATGAGTCTTCCTCCAATCCTGATGCCCTGTTCTTCATACAGTCCAGCTTCTCTGATCATTTCCTCAGCATACAGATTGAATAAGTATGGTGAAAGGATACAACCCTGACACACACCTTTTTAACTTTAAACCACGCAGTATTCCCTTGCTGTGTTCGAACAACTGCCTCTTGGTCTTAGTGCCGGTTCCTCATGATCACAGTTAAGTGTTCTGGAATTCCCATTCTTCACAATGTTATCCATAATTTGTTATGATTCATACAGTTGAATGCCTTTACATAGTCAATAAAACACAGGTAAACATTTTTCTGGTGTTCTCTGCTTTCAGCCAGGATCCATTTGACATCAGCAATGATACCTCTTGTTCCACATCCTCTCCTGAATCCGACTTGAACTTCTGACGGTTCCCTGTCGATGTACTGCTGCAACGGCTTTTGAATGATTTTCAGCAAAACTTTACCTGTGTGTGACATTAATGGTATTACTGGAAAATTTCTGCTTTCTGTTGGATCACCTTTCTTTGGAATAGGCACAAATATGGATCTCTTACAGTTGTTTGGCCACGTAGTTGTCTTCCAAATTTCTTGGCACAGATGAGTAAGACCTTCCAGTGCTGTATCCATTTGTTGAAACATCTCAATTGGTATTCTGTCAATTCCTGGAGCCTTGTTTTTCACCAGTGTCTTCAATGCAGTTGGGATTTCTTCCTTTAGTACCATCGGTTTGTGATCATATGTTACCTCCTGAAATGGCTGAATGTCGACCAATTCTTTTTGGTACAGTGACTCTGTGTATTCCTTCTATGTTCTTTTGATGCTTCCTGCATCGTTCAGGATTTTGCACATAGAATCCTTCAATATTGCAACTTGAGGCTTGAATTTTTTCTTCAGTTCTTTCAGCTTGAGAAATGCTGAGCGTGTTCTTTCCGTTTGTCTTCTTGAGCTACCCTTTGAAATCTTCTGTTCAGCTCATTTACTTCATCACTTCTTCCATTCACTTTAGCTACTCAATGTTCAAGAGTAAGTCTCAGAGTCTCTTCTGACATCCATTTTAGTCTTTCCTTTCTTTCCTGTCTTTTTAATGATCTCTTGCTTTTTTTATGTATGACATCCTTGATGTCATTCCACAACTCATCTGGTCTTGGGTCATTAGTGTTCAATGCATCAAATCTGTTCTTCAGATGGTCTCTAAATTCAGATGGGATATACTCAAGATTGTACTTTGGCTCTCGTGGACTTGTTGTAATTTTCTTCAGCTTCAACTTGACCTTGCACATGAGCAACTGATGGTCTGTTTCGCAGTTGGCCCTTGGCCTTGTTCTAACTGATGATATTGAGCTTCTCTATCATCTCTTTCCACAGATGTAGTCCATCTGATTCCTGTGTATTCCATCTGGCAAGGTCCACATGTATAGTCGCCATTTATGTTGTTGAAGAAAGGTATTTGCAATGAAGAATTCATTGGTCTTGCAAAATTCTATCAAGCGATCTCCGGCATTGTTTCTGTCACCAAGGCCCTATTTTCCAACAACCAATCCTTCTTCTCTGTTTCCAACTTTTGCATTACAACCACCAGTATTTATCAATGTATCCTGACTGCATGTTCGATTAATTTCAGACTGCAGAAGTTGGTAAAAAATCTTCAATTTCTTCATCCTTGGGCTTAGTGGTTGGCATGTAAATTTGAAAAACAGTCATATTAACTGGTCTTCCTTGTAGGCATATGGATATTATCCTGTCACTGGCAGTGTTGTACTTCAGGATAAATCGTGAAATGTTCTTTTTGACAATGCAATACCATTCCTCTTCAATTTTTCATTCCTGGCATAGTAAGACCATAGGATTGTATGATTCAAAAAGGCCAATACCAGTCCATTTCAGCTTACTAATACCTAGGGTACTGATGTTTATGCATTCCATTTCATTTTTGATGATTTCCAGTTTTCCTAGATTCATACTTCATACATTCCATGTTGTGATTATCAATGGATGTTTGCAGCTGTTTCTTCTCATTTTGAGTCATGCAACAACAGCAAATGAAGGTCCCGAAAGCTTGACTCCATCTATGTCATTAAGGCTGACTTTACTTTGAGGAGGAAGCTCTTCCTCAGTCATATTTTAAGTGGCTTCAAACCCAAGGGGCTCATCTGCCAGCACTATATCAGACACTGTTGCGCTACTATTCATAAGGTATTCACTGGATAATTTTTTTCAGAAGTAGACCGCCAGGTCTTTCTTCCTAGTCTCTCTTAGTCTGGAAGCTCAGTTGAAACCTGTCCACCATGGGTGACACTGCTGGTACTTGAAATACCAGTAGCAAAGCTTTCAGCATCACAGCAACACACAAGCCACCGCAGTACGACAAACTGACAAACAGGCAGATGTAATATTAGGTAAGCTAAAATTGAGGATACAAAACAATCTATAGTATGTGACCTCCATTTTGTTTAAAATGTGTGTATATACATATATATAAAAAGACTATATGTTACTATAGTAAATATGAATAGCTGTCATCTGTGGGTGGCTGAATTATGTGTGTCTACATGGGTGGTGTAAACAGTTAAACGTTTGACTACTAGCCAAAAGGTTGGTGATTCGAACACACTCAGAGGCACCTCGGAAGTCAGACTTGGTGATCTGCTTCCAAAAGTCACAGCCTTGAAAACCCTATGAAGCAGTTCTACTCTGTACACATGGGGTCACCATGAGTCAGAATCGACTTGATGGCAACTAATAATAACAACAATGATTCTTCTTAACACTTCCCTGCATTTTCTAAATTTTTTTTACAATGAACAAGTATTATTATACGACCAGGAAAATAACAAATTTTATTTAGTAAAACAAAAAATTATAAAAAGGGTCCTTTTATCCTTGAAAAGGGGATGTAGAATATTTCCCAAAGGTCTGAAATACTTGGCTAAACAAAGTTCAACAGTCTTCTTCAGTCCACGACTTCTAAAGCCTTCAATATGCTTATTTTCCAACCTTAGAGACTTCCATGACAGCCTCTGAGGTGGCTCAACAGAACCCCTAAGAATCTAGAAACACCTTTTAAAGATTACTTATGTAGCCGAACAGTCTCATGTGTTGGATATATTTTGTAAAATGTACAAAGAGAAAGACAGGAAGGGAGGATAAAGGGGAGGGATGGAGGGAGGAGGGAAAAATGAATGAATTCTGTTCACAACAGAACTGCACTTCCACAAGGCAGAAATTATAACTACACACTGGAACTAGGATGATGGAACAAGGACTTGAAAAGAGCAGATGGGAAGGTTTGTGAATTTACTTGCTCATTAAAACTGGTTTTATGCTCAAAATTCACACTGAATATACTTTTAAATATGCTAAATATCTACGTATACACCTTTGTATGTGATATAAAATTATCACACATTGATGTAGTTGAATTTTAGAAATACTACGAAATGAAAATATGAATACTTAAATAAAAACTATATCTTAGACATTAAAAGCATCATAGATTTCTGTGTTAAATTTAATCAACATATGAACACCTTGGAGCCCTGGTTGTGCAGTGGTTAAGAGCCTGGCTGCTAACCAAAAGGTCAGCAGTTCTAATCCACCAGCTGCTCCTTGGAAACCCCATGGGACAGTTCTACTCTGCCCTACAGGTTCGCTATGTGTTGAAAACAACTCGAGACGGCAACGAGTTTGGTTCTGGTTTATAAACACCTTGCTAAGCATTATGCAATTTATTAAACAGATTTTTGTATCAGCCATTAGATGGCAGCATATATCTACTAGCTAATGTAACTGTATACTAAACTCTAATTGTTCCCCTACATGCTTAAAAATTAACAAAATATATTTAACTTTTAGATAAATATAATACATGTTACCTTTTATAACTGTTAAAATTTAAGTTTTAAATTGAAAATAATTTATCTAAGCAACCAGATTTGTACCACCATTCCTAGGACATTAAAACTTGAAATTATTCCATCCAGAAATAAGGCTGGAGTGTTCTATCCAGCTTGATTTACCATTCAATGTTAAATTTAGATGATATGAGAATGCCTTTCCTTAAACTAAAACTAGGTAAAGCTTATTTTCTACCTTAATAAATTTTCTTTTTTTTTAAACTTCTTTTCATTCACAAACTAGATTGTTCAGTTTCTAATTCTTCTCAATGATTAAATTTCCGTATCCAGTTCTTAGCTAATTTCTATCACATCTTGTCTTCTACTGCAGGAATCTCTCATCTGCCTTCAATTTAAAGTGAAGTTTCCCTTTCTCTATCCTGAAATCCTCTGCTCTAGATTTTTTTATAGTCTATCTACATATGAAAAATGACCCCATTCTGATAATCCTTTCTACCTTTCCAGTTAAGATGATGTAGCAGAAATCAGATTTGTCCTATCAATAAAACAATAAAATATATGAAAAAATGACACTCAAGACAATGAATATCAGGCAACAAAGGACAGTGATAACTGAGAAGAAGAAAAGGGAAAAAATAAACTGAGATGGGCCTTAGGATTACAATTTCCCAAGCTGCAGCACACACAGAGAGAATGCAAGCAGAGTCCAGTGTTCTCCGAGTTGAGAAGATAAACCAGGGAGTCCAAAGAAGCCAAAGCTGAGCATACAGAGAACTCCAGATGTCTGCACTGTATCACCCATGAGTACAGAGTGGAGTATTATTAAGCACATTCACGTGAGGAAACTATCAGAGGCTGGGAAAAGAACTCCCTCACAAAGATAAGAGGGAACAGTGACCAAATCTCACACAAGGCCAGAAATAGTGCTAAGAGGCAGAATGAAAAGCCTCAAACATCAGGAGGCACTGATCAGAGTAGGTCTAAGAAGAGTCTTGACAGAGAGTGGGAAAAATTAACTCCAGACTAAATGCAGGTCTCTTCCCACCTAACAAAGTTTAAAAGAAAAACCTGAAGAGAATAAGCTGTTTCCCAAATAACTTTATCCCAGAACAAAGCTCTAGAATTAAACAAAAATATCCAACATCCAACAATGGAAACATCACCACGTCTAGCCTTCAATAAAAAGTTATCAGGCATGCAAACAAAAACATAAAATAACAACAAAAACCAATAATGAGAAAAATCAATGAACCAAAAATGACTCAGACAGATGGCAGAATTAGTAGACATGGATATTAGCAGTTAGTATTAGAGCCCTGGTGGGACAGTGGTTAAGAGCTATGGCTGCTAACCAAAACGTCAGCAGTTCAAATCCACCAGCTGCTCCTTGGAAACCTTACAGGACAGTTCTACTCTGTCCTATAGGGTTGCTGTGAGTCGGAATCAACTCGACAGCAACGGGTTTGGTGTGTTTTTTTTTTGAATGACTGTATTAAATGTTATCAAGAAGCCAAAGAAAAAACTGAATGTGTTAAGGAGAGACATGGAAAATACATCCTAAAAACCTATATAAAGCCCTGAAAGATGAAAACTACAATGTCCAAGATTTAAAAAATAACAAACACTGGGTAAGATTAACGACACATTAGACACGGCAAGAGAAATGATTAGTGAACTTGAGGACGTACTAATACAAACCATACAAAATAAAACAAATTAAAAAAGACTACAAAAAAATGAACGAGATGGAGATGGATTCAAGATGGCAGCCTAGTCAGATGCACCACACCATTCCTCTATAGCAAAGACCCAAGAAACAAAGTTTAAGAGGTACAGATGACAACCCTGGAACACTGAACATCAAATGAAAGGATGGAGAATTAGATTAAACACTGACTGGAAAAAGAAACTGAAAGACAAGAGTGAATGTGTACAGATATAGAGCAGACGTGCCCTGCCAGCCAGTCCAGCAACAGGGGCCATTTTGAGACAAAGCCCAAAACCCCAAGTAAGGAGAACAGAAGAGAACATATCAGAACTCCGAACAGGAGACAGATAAACTGCAAAGATATAACCGGAGTGAAGTCAGGTGAGCAGGATGTGCTATGAAGCTAAGGAGAGAAAAAGTACAAAAGGAGGAAAAGAGCTTCAGGGAACCCAGCTTACACAGAGCAGGGAGAAAATCACGACTCAGACAAAGGGCAACTCTCCAGCAGTGGTACCTAACTGGTAGGGCATGTGGGAAATATGAAGAAATAGATGACACCCCCGTACACACATTGGTCACATTTTTTTTCTCTCCCTCACTCCCTGGGCACCTGCCCCACCCCTCCCCTGCTTGCGCAACCCCCCACCACCCAACCTACCTCCTCAGCTAGAGAGAGTGCCTGAGCAACCCCCGGCTACTCGTTCTGCCCCTCCACCACCAGAGAGAGCTCCTGAATGCTCCCCAGTCACCTGCTCTATCCCTCCCACACCAGAGACAGCACCTGTGAGACCCCAGTCACCCGCCCTGCCGCTCCCCTGCTGCAAAGAGCACCAGAGAGAGCACCTGCAGAAAGCCTGGTTGCCACTCTGCTCCTCCCCAGCAGAAAACAATGCCTAAGAGACCCCCAATCGCCCACCCTACCCCTCCTCTGCCAGAAGAGTGCCTGTGTGTCCACCCTACCACCCACCAATCCCCTCCCTGACAGAGAGCCCCGGCAACCCGATCAGCCCCTCTCCCTTCCAGAGAGAGCACCTGCAAGACACCCGTTTTCCTGCCCTACCCCTTCCCCACCAAACAGAGCGCCTACATGACCCCCAGCCACCCACCCTGCCTTTCCCCCACCAGAAGAGTGCTGCTCTGATATATCAAAATTAAACTAAACTTAAAAAAAAAAAAAAAGCATAAATAAGTAAAATAACATCTTAATGCCTCGGAGACAACAGACAATATCACATTACATAAAGAAACAAGACAAGATGGCTCAACCAAGTGACCAAAATAAAGGGACAGAAAACTTTTCTGAGGAATAAATGGCAATGGAACAGCCTGCTAAGGAATTCAAAAGCTTACATATAGGGTCCTCAAAGAGCTCAAGGAAAATACAGACAAAACTCTAGAAGAACGCAGGAAAACATACAACACAATCACAAATTAAAAAGACAATCAGAAATCACACAAAAACAGCAACTAGAAATCTAAAAGATTAACAATAAACTATCAGAAATCAGCAGATGCTCTCTCTGCGGGGGAGTGATAAACATGCGGCCGGGAAGTGCACAGGCGCTCTCTCTGGCAGAAGAGGGTTGTGGTGGGTAGTCAGGGGGTACCCAGGCTCTCTGTCCTGCCAGGGAGAGGTGGGTGGGTGGGTAGCTAGGGTGGGTGCAGGGCTCTCTCTGGAAGGGGATGGGGTTAGTCGGGTGGCCAGGGCTCGTGCAGGTGCTCTTTCCAGCAGGGGAGGGGCGGGGCGGGTGACTGGGGTCTCACAGGTGCTCTCTCCAGTGTGGGAAGGATGCAGCAGGTGACCGGGGAGCGCTCACGTAAGTAGAACTGAAACAATGGAAGAAAGTATTAGTGAAATAGAGGGCAAATCCCTTGATACTAATTTCTTTGAGAATCAAAAAAAAAAAAAAAAAGAATTAAAAAAGCCTAATAGTTATGTAGGACACTATGAAGAGGAATAATTTACACATGATTGGAATTCCAGAACAGGAGGGGACAAAAAAAAAGCACAGGGAGAATTTTTGAAGATCTGCTGGAAGAAAATTTCCCCAATATCATGAAAGATGAGAAGATTTCCATCCAAGAAGCTCAATGAACCTTATACAGAATAGACCCCAAAAGAAAATCACTAAGGCATATCATAATCAAACTTTCCATGTCCAAAGATAAAAAGAGAATTCTGAGAGCAGTTCGAGAAAAACGAAATACCACCTACAAAGGTACATCATTAAGACTAAGCTCTGATTTCTCAGCAAAAACCATGCGGACAAGAAGGCAATGGGATAACGTACATAAAACCTTGATAGAAAGGAATTTCCAACCAAGAATCATATACACAGTAAAATTGTCTCTCAAATATGATGGCAATATTAGAACATTCTCAAATAAACATAAATAAAGGAAATTTCTAAAAACCATCCTTACAAAAAATATTAAAGGGAATCCTTCAGATAGAGAACCAACGACATCAGACAACAACCTAAGAGTAAGCCAAACCATAGCATCACCAAGATGTCACCCGAGACAGAAAATCTCAAAAGTAAAATAAAGCTACAGAGTCAAAAACAGGGAACCAGAGATGTCAATTTGTAAGTGACAAAAACTTCAAACAAAATGGGGGAATAAATGGTGCAGACACAAAACTTCTATATGGAGAGGAAGTAACGGTGATATTAAGAAATAACAGACTGTTTTAAACTTAGGAAGATAAAGGTGAACATTAGAGTAACCAAAAAGGAAGTTTATAAACCTACTCACTAAATAAAGAGGAAGAAAATCATAGACACTCAGTAAACACAAAATCAACAATGAAGAGAATGAAAAGAAAATACACAAAAAGAACTCAGCACAGTAATTTAAGCAGAACAAAGAAAACAGCAACACCGTAACAAAAAGCATAATAAAATGAAAACAGTAAATTAATAACTATCGATAATCATACTGAATATAATATCGATAATCATACTGAATATAAATGTTTAAATGCATCAGTCAAGAGTCAGAAAGTGGCAAAATGGATTCAAAAAAATGACCTATCAATATGTTGCCTACAAGAGATATACCTTAGACACAAAGGCACAAATAGGTTAAAAATCAAAAGATGGAAAAAAATATATTGTGCAAATACTAACCAGAAAAAAATACAGAAGTGACAATACTAATCTCTGGTAAAACAGATTTTTTTTTTTTTAATGTAAGTAGTGATTTTATTAGAAAATAAATGTAGAGGATCGTATCCAAAAAAAAAAAAAGTGCTGTCATTGAGTTGATTTCGACTTACAGCAAACCTACAGGTCAGAGTAGAACTGCCCCCATAGAGTTACTAAGGAGCAGCTGGTGGATTCGAACTGCCCACCTTTTGGTTAGTAGCCAAGCTCTCAACCACTGTGCCACCAGGACTCCAGATAGGAATGTATAGGAAATATCATATACTAAATATATAAAATAATTTATAAGAAGTAACATATACTAAATATATAAAATAAATACATCCTTGAAAATTCCTTTCATAAATATTTAATGCAGAACTAAAATGAGCTGTATAATTCTACATTTCAAATAAGAGGGACTTATTACCCAGTAGTGCAATGAAAGCCTTAGTATTATAAAGATTTTTAAATTACTGAATATTCCCAATCATATTAATGAGTTGTCAGATTGTTCTAAATACAAGTGTAAATCTCAAATCATTGACTCTTTACTAGGATTTCTCACTGTACGATTTTGGCAAGTAATAATGGATTCAACTAATCAGATAGTCACTGGACCATTCACATATATTAGTATTTATAATATGATAACACAGTCTCTGAGATCAAGTATAAATAAATGCTTTTTAAAACAGATAATTTAAATTAGACATTAACTAATTGATATTTACAGGTCCTTGCCTGCACAGTTAAGTGCTTGACTACTAGCTGAAAGGCTGACCTGGCGATCTGAAAGGTCAGTCTTGAAAACCTTATGGAGCAGTTCAACTCTGCACACATAGGGTCATCATCAGTTGGAATCAACTCTACTCTCTAACACCTGTCACACGCTGGGTTCTCTAGGGAAACAAAACCAGTAAAGCGTATAAATATATAGAGAGGGAAAGATTTATATCAACGAAATAGCTCACGTGACTGTAGAGGCTGGAACATCCCAAGTCCGTGGGTCAGGATAGAGGCCTCTCCCAATTCACGCAGCCACAGAGGCTGGCAAACTCAAGATTGGCAGGTTGGAGAGCAGGGCTCCTGTTCACAGGCTGTGAAGGTCGATGAATCCCAAGATAAGCAGGCAAGACGGCAAAGCTTCTCCCGATTCACATAGCTGCAGGGGCTTGCGAACCCAATTGGCAGGTCGGGCCCCTGCTCACAGGCTGTGAAGATTGATGAATCCCAAGATCAGCAGGTAAGAACTGGAGGTCAGAGACAACAAGAGGCAGCTGCAGGATCCAGAATAAGCCAAAAACCTTGGCAAGACGAGCAGGAAGAAAGTAGATGGTGGAGGGCTGAGAGATGAAGGTTAAGGGGGTGCTGAGCCACCACAGACCCTGCCCCTGCCGGTACCATTCAGCAGATTCCATCATGGGGGTGATCACATATCAAATTTCAAGAGGGAAGTGATCACAGCATTATACAACTGCCCTAACACTGAGAATCATGGCCCAGTCAAGGTGACACACAATCTTAACCATCACAACATCTAACAACAACAACTGATACTTAATGGTGAAACCCGGTAAAATTTTTATTAACTGACAGTATTTACTTTTTTGTCTGCAAATAGGAACCAGTGGATTAGGTGTTCAGTCCATGGTAATTTTCTACCCAAACGACCCATGATTAATATATTTGCAAACCAGTCCTCCGTATTAATCACAGTATAGTCAGCCCTCCATATCTGCGGGTTCCACACTTGCAGATTCAACCAACCACAGATCGAAAATATTCAGGGAGAAAAAAAAAAGTTCCCAAAATTCAAAACTTCAATTTGCCACACGCTGAGCCCTCTGCTGAATCCACATAAATAAAGTGATGTGTAGCATCTCCTGCTGTAGCCTCCACCACCTCACAGATCCTCAGTCTCTCTCCAGGACTCGTTGTTTGAGGGTTGTTCACCTAGCATCTTGTTTGCTACTTGTGTGCATCCTTTGTTTCTGTGAAAAAAATGTCTCCTGAAAAGCAATGAAGTGGTCAAAGCAATCCCTCAAAGGCTAATAGGCAGTGTAAAGTGCGATCTCTCAACGAGAAAATAAAAATCTTAGATCTTTTCAAAAGTGGCATGTCGCTTGCTGAAATGGGACATTAAGTTCAGTAAGGATAAATCAAAGCTTCACATAATAAAGCAGGAAGAAGCTAAAATTTGTGGAACTGTTAATGCTGCCCCTACAGTGGCAAAACAGTCTCTCTGGTTCATGACAGGGTACTTATAAAGACTGAGAAAACACTGTTAAGTATAAGCATTAACAACTATTTACATAGCATTTACATTGCATTAGGCATTATAAATAATCTAGAGATGATTTAAAGTATACGGGAGGATGTTCGTAGGTTATATGCAAATACTATGCCATGATAAAATAGACTTTAAATCAAAATCCATCATAAGAGACAAGGAGGGGCATCATACAGTGATTAAAAGGACAATCAACCAAGAAGACATAACTATAATAAATACCTATGCACCCAATGACAGAGCTCCAAAATACACAAAACAAACTCTAAAGGCATTGAAAAAGAAACTGACAGTTCCACAATAATAGCAGGAGACTTTAACACACCACTTTCAATGAACAAATAGAAAAAGACTAAACAAAGATACAGAAGATCTAAATAACACAATTAACCAACTTGACCTCAGAGACATATACAAAACATTCCACCCAACAGCAGCACAGTATCCATTCTTCTCCAATGTACAAGGATCATTCTCCAGAATAGACCATATTTTAGGCCACAAAGCAGGCCTCAGTAAATTCAAAAACATCGAAATAATACCAAGTATTTTCTCTGAGCACAATGCTATAAAACAAGAAATCAGTAACAGAAATAACAGAGGAAAAAAATCAAATACATGGAAACTGAAAAACACCTTGCTGAAAAAAACACTGGTTAATAGAAGTTTGTCATACTGTGGTGGCTTGCATGTTGTTATGATGCTGGAAGCTATGACACTGGCATTTCAAATACCAGCAAGGTCACTCATGGTGGACACGTTTCAGCATAGCTCCCAGACTAAGACAGACAAGGAAGAATGACCTGGTGTTCTACTTTTGACAATATTAGTCAGTGAAAACTTTATGAATAGCAGCAGAACACTGTCTGATATAGTGCTGGAAGATAAGCCCCTCAGGTTTGAAGGGCACTCAAAATATGACTGGGGAAGGGTTGCCTCCTCAAAGTAGATTCGACCTTAATGATGTGCATTGAGTAAAGCTTTTGGAACTTCATTTGCTGACGTAGCATGACTCAAAATGAAAAGAAATAGCTGTAAACATCCGTTAATAAACAGAATGTGGAATGAAGGAAGTATGAATCTACGGAAACCGGAGTCATCAAAAATGAAATGGGATGTATAAACATCGATATCCTAGGCATTAGTGAGCTGAAATGGACTGGAATAGGCCATTCTGAATCAGACAATCATATGGTCTACTATGACGGAATGAAAAAGAGGAATGGCGTTACATTCATTGTAAAAAAGAGTATTTCAAGATCTATCCTGAAATACAATGCTGTCAGTGATAGAAAATATCCACAAACCCACAAGGAATATCAGTTAATACGACTATTATTCAAATTTATGCACCAACCACTAATGCCAAAGATGAAGAAACTGAATGTTTTTACCAACTTCTGCAGTCTGAAATTGATCAAACATGCAATCAAGACACATTAATAATTGCTGATGATTGGAATGCAAAAGTTAGAAACAACAAAGAAGGATCAGGAGTTGGAAAATATGGTCTTTATGATAGAAACGATGATAAATATTACATGATAGAATGTTGCAAGACCAACAACTTCTTCATTGGAAATACCTTTTTTCAACAAGACAAACAGCAAGTATACGCATGGATCTCACTAGATGGAATACAGAGGATCAAACTGATTACATGTGTGGAAAGAGATGACGGAGAAGCTTGATATCATCAGTCAGAACAAGGCCAGGGGCCAACTGTGGAACAGACCATCAATTGCTCTCATGCAAGTTGAAGCTGAAGAAAAATAAAACAAGTCTACAAGAGCCAAAGTACGATCTTGACTATATCCCACCGGAATTTAGAGACCATATCAACAATAGACTTGTAGCACTGAACACTAATGAACAAAGACCAGATTATTTGTGGGACAATATCAAGGACATCATACATGAAGAAAGCATAAGGTCATTAAAAGACCAGAAAGAAAGAAAAAGTCAAAATGGATGTCAGAAGAGACTCTGAAACTTGCTCTTGAATGCAGAGTAGCTAAAGAAAAAGGAAAAAACGAAGTAAAATAGCTGAACATAAGATTTCAAAGGACAGCTTGAAAAGACAAGTATTACAATGAAATGTGCAAAGACAGAAATTAGAAAACCAAAAGGGAAGAAGATGCTCGCCATTTCTAAAGATGAAAGAACTGAAGAAAAAATTCAAGGCTTGAGTTGCAATACTGAAGGATTCTATGGGCAAAAAATTTAACAACACAGGAAGCATCAAAAGATGGAAGGAATACACAGAGTCACTGTACCAAAAAGAACTGGTCGACCTTCAACCATTTCAGAAAGTAACATATGATCAAAAACCAATGGTACTGAAGGAAGTACTACAAGCTGCACTGAAGGCACTGGCGAAAAATAAGGCTCCAGGAATTGATGGAATACCAATCGAGATGTTTCAACAAACAGATGCAATGCTGGAAGGGCTCACTTGTCTATACCAGGAAATCTGGAAGACAGCTACCTGGCCAACCAACTGGAAGAGATCCATATTTGTGCCCATTCCAAAGAAAGGTGTTCCAACAGAATGCAGAAATTATCTAACAATATCATTAATATCACATGCAAGTAAAATTTTGCTGAAGATCATTCAAAAGTAGTGGCAGCAGTACATCAACAGGGAACTGTGAGAAATTCAAGCCAGATTCAGAAGAGGACGTGGAACCAGGGATATCATTGCTGATGTCAGACAGATCTTGGCTGAAAGCAGAGAATACCAGAAAGATGTTTACCTGTGTTTTATTGACTATACAAGGGTGTTTGACTGTGTGAATCATAACAAATTATGGATAACACTGCAGAGAATGGGAATTTCAGAACATTTAATTGTACTCATAAGGAAACTGTAAATAGACCAAGATGCAGTTGTTCAAACACAAGGCGATACTGTATTGTTTAAAATCAGGAAAGGTGTGTGTCAGGGTTGTATTCTTTCACCCTACTTATTCAGTCTGTATGCTGAGGAAATAATCTGAAAAGCTAGACTATATGAAGAAGAATGCGACATTAGGATTGGAAGAAGGCTCATTAACCTGCAATATGTATATGATGCAACCTTGCATGCTGAAAGTGAAGAGGACTTGAAGCACTTACTGATGAAGATCAAAGACCACAGCTTTCATTATGGATTACGCTTTAACATAAAGAAAACAAAAATCCTCACAACTGGACCAATAAGCAACAACATGATAAAAGGAGAAAATATTGAAGTTTTCAAGGATTTCATTCTACCTGGATCCACAATCAACACCCATGGAAGCAGCAGTCAAGAAATCAAACAACGTATTGCACTGGGCAAATCTGCTGCAAAAGACTTCTTTAAAATATTAAAAAGCAAAGATGTCACCTTGAGGACTAAGAAGTGCCTGACCTAATTAATCCAAGGTATTTTCAATCACCTCATATGCATGTGAAAGCTGGACAATGAATAAGGAAAACCAAACAAAAATTTATGCCTGTTAATTATAGTGTTGGTGAAGAATACTAAAAGTACCATGGACTGCCAGAAGAACCAACAAATCTGTCTTGGAAGAAGTACAGCCAGAATGTTCCTTAGAAACGAAGATGGTGAGACCTCATCTCACGTACTTTGGACACGTCATCAAGAGTGACTAGTCTGTGGAGAAGAACGTCATGCTTGGTAATGTAGAGGGTCAGTGAAAAAGACCCTCAATGAGACAGACTGACACAGTGGCTGCAACAATGGGCTTAAACATAGCAGCAATTGTGAAGATGGCACAGGACCAGGCAGTGTTTCATTCCATTGTACATAGGGTCGTTATGAGTCGGAACTGACTCAACAGCACCTAACAACCACCACAACAATAACCTTCATAAACCCGTCCTTGGGTGGCACAAACAGCTAAACACTCAAGTACTAGCTGAAAAGTTGGCGGTTCAAACCCACCCAGAGGTGTCTCAGAAGACAGGCCTGGCAATTTGCCTCCTAAAGATTACAGCCTTGAAAACCCTATGGCACAGTTCTGTTCTGCACAGATGGAGTCACCATGAGTCGGAATAAATTTGATGGCATCTAATAACAACTACCATAAACTAGGTATTCAACAGTTCTTTTAGTTTCCAACAACTGCACAAGAAGAGAGCTATCTAAGTTGACAATGGATCTTTAAAAATGGCTCTCTGCTTGCCAATGCTACCTTTAGCATGACATCAGAACCCACAATCCCCTACTACACCTTCCAACAAAGAGTAAAATATTATTGGACAGTAGAAGACACAATAAAGCGGCCACAGAGCCAACTGAATAGAGAGAGGAAGAAGCCAATTTAAAAACGAAAGGGGGGTGGGGAGGAAAGGAAAGGAAAGCCAGCCTTTGCCTACAATTCTAGGGCCTAGAAGTTGTCAAAAAAGGCATGGAGAGGTTCCAATATCACAAAACCAGTAAGACCACATTAGTAATAATGGCGTTTCTCTTCAGGTTTTAAACTCCCTTACTCACCCCAAGTCAAGAAAGAGATGAGAATAGCCAGGGGGGCTTGGATCTCCTCTGTACTTAAAAAAAAGAAAGTAGAGACATTGTCAAGTAACTCACAGTAAAACTATAATATAGATGTAATCTGTCTTTTATGTCCTATATAGCTTATCCTTAGCATCTAAGACCTACCCATTATGGATACTGTTCTCGATTGCCCTACTTCCACTTTTCACCCTCCTACCCAACCTGTTCTCCAGAGATAGCATATTCTCCTGTGTCTTACTCCTTGCTCTCTAGAGAAACAGAACCAGTAAAATATATATCTATAGAGATTTTAAGCAATTGGATCACTCAGTTGTGGGCACTAGCAAGTCCAAAATCTGACCTACAAGCCAGGTGACAGGCTGGAGATCCAGTCAGTCTTGTGTCCCCAAATCTGTAAATCAGGCAATGAGAAGAGTGGAAAAGTTCTGGAAAAATATCTATTTACAGTCTGGAGGCAGAATACTCCCTGGGGAAAATTCTCTTCCTGCTCTTAAGGCCTTCAACTAATTGGATAAGACACATTATGGAGGGTAATCTATTTTACTTAAGGCCAACTGATTTAATCACACATGTTGTTGTTGTTAGGTACTGCTGAGTCAGTTCTGACTCATAGCAACCCTACGTACAACAGAACGAAACACTGCCCAGTCCTGCGCCATCCTCAGGATCGTTTTTATGCTTGAGCCCACTGATACAGCCATTGTGTCAAACCACCTTATCAAGAGTCTTCCTCTTTTTCACTGACCCTCCACTTTACCAAGCATGATGTCCTTCTCCATGGACTGGTCCCTCCTGATAGCATGTCTAAGCTATGTGAGACGAAGTCTCACCATACTCTCTTCTAAGGAGCATCCTGGATATACTTCTTCCAAGACATACTCATTTGGCAGTCCATGGTATACTCAATATTCTTCACCAACACCACAACTCAAAGGTGTCAACTCTTCTTTTGTCTTCCTACTTCATAACAGCATCTAGACTAGTCTTTGACGAAACAGCTGAATACCACAGCCTAGCCAAGTTGATGCATAAAATTAATCATTATAGTCCACCCCTTGGCAACTTGGCACCCAATACCTCAAAACATACTTAATCTCCAAATGAAGACAATAACAAAGTCATTCTTCCACCTAACCTGACACAACTATCCTGTGTTCAACTGAGAACACACTAACCCCTTTCCCAGAAAGGATGCAAAGCCATAGAATGATGTTTACTCTTTTCCTTGATATCCTGTAACATATACACTATGATATGAAATTAATACATCTTATGTTTTATGATAAGTATTGGGATAAGAGAGGGAAGAAAACAAAACTACCGCTATATACACATTCATAACAAAATAAGGAAGAAATAATCATAAAAATTGCAGCCCCCATTTCTACAAATGGTGTAGGATCCAGAGCAAGCAAAAGCAAATAAGTCCTGCCAGAATGTGCACTTACATTCATTGCAGGCCACACGCCCAAGGAAACTCCCTTTCAACTGACTGGCTACTCACAGCAGATCCCATCATGGAGGTGATCACATTATATCAAATCCCATCATGGAAGTGATCACAACATCATACGACTGCCACACCTCTGAGAATCACGGCTCAGTCAAGTTGACAGACTACCTTAACCATCACATGGGCTATGGAAAAAGCCACATCATATATATATTGGACTTTGATTTATACCATATGCAACTTCCTGGAGAAAATCGCACCAGCCCTGCAAGGTATTGCCACCTAGCTAGCACTGTAATTGAGTTTTCAAAAGTCCATTCAACCATTCTATCAATCCAGCTGTTTCAGGATTAGGAGGAACATGGTGAGACCAGAGAATTCCATGAGCATGAGCTCAATGACAAACATCATTTGCTGTCAAGTAAATTCCTAGATCAGAGGCAATGCTGTGTGGAATATCATGACAGTGGATAATGCATTCTGTAGCAGTACTGGTAGAAGCACTGAGTGCAGGGAAAGTAAATCCATATCCAAAATGTCTATTCCAATAAGAACAAAACATTGCCCATGATGGAAGCAGTCCAATGTAATCAACCTTCCACCAGAGTGCTAGCTGATCACCCCGTGGTATGTTGCCATATCAGAGACTCAGTGTTGGTCTCTGCTGCTGGCAACTGGGCACTCAGCAGTGGCTATAACCAGATCAGTCTTGGTGAATGAAAGTACATGTTGCTGAGCCCACTCTTAATCTCTGTCTCTGACACCATGGCAACTTTGTTCCTGGGTCCACTGGGCAACAACAGAGTAGCTGGGGAAAGAGGTTGATTTGTATCCACCAAACACATCATCCTATCCCACCTGATTATTAAAATCCTCCTCTGCTAGAGTCCCTGATGGAGCAGGAGAAAGGTGGGGTGCAGTACTCAAATTCTAGTAGAAAGAGCAGACTTAATGGTCTAACTAAGACTGGAGGAACCCAAGAAAGCATGGCCCCAGGACTCTCTGTCAACCCGGAACTAAAACAATTCCCGAGGCCAACTGTTCAGACAAAGATTGGACTGGACTGTGGGACATAAAATGATACTCATGAAGAGTGTGCTTCTTAGCTCAAGTAGATACATGAGACTAAATGGGCAGCTTCTGCCCGGAGGTGAGGTGAAAAGGCAGAGAGAGTTAGGAGCTGGTTGAATGGACACGGGAAATCAGGGGTGGAAAAGAGGAGTGTGCTGTCACAGTATAGGGAGAGCAATTAGGGTCACATAACAAAGTATGTATAAATTCTTGTATGAGAGACTAACTTGAAATGTAAACTTCCACTTAAACTACAACAATTAAAAAAAAAATCCTCCTCTGCTGATGTTACCATTTGGTGAGCATTTGCATGAAACATAAATATCTTCACTTTTTTTCCCATTAATAGAGGTCTACCCACATACCTTGCCCTCAAATCTCCTTGTCATCAATTTTCCAATCATGTTTCCCCAAGTCTCTGATCACTGGTCAAATCATTAGCCACAGCCCACAAATCAGTATACAATTGTGCATTTGGCCATTTCTCCTTCCAAGCAAAATGAACAAGCAGTTGTACTGCTCAAAGTTCTGCCCCTGGGAAGAACTTCCCTTTGTCACTGTCTTTATGGATATCCCAGAAAGAGGTTACAAGACTGCAGCTGTTCACTTTCAAGTGGTGTCTACATATCATGCAGAACCATCTAAAGACCAGGCCCAAGTTTTCTCTTCCTCAGTCAACTGACTGGTGGCTCACCATTTAGTGTTCAGTCTCTACTAATGCCCAGTAACAAGCATAAAGGTGTTTCTCAAAAGGAGAGTAGTTATCAGTGGATGATGGTAGGGCTCTGCTCCAAAATCCTAAGGGTCTGTACTGTGATCACCAATAGGGACTAGCCAATGGCTCCAAACATCTCTATCTGCCACTGATACTTCAAGCACCTTTGGATCTACCAGATCATATGGCCCAAGTGGCAGAGTAGCTTGCATAGCAGCCTGAACCTGTTGTAAAACCTTCTCCAATTCTGGACCCATTCAAAAGCAGCAGAATTTTGGTTCACTCAACAAATGAGCCAGAATAGCACACCTAAATGAGGAATATGTTGCCTCCAAAATTCCTAGAAGCCCATTAGGCATTGTGCTTCTTTTTTAGTTGTAGGAGGAGCCAAATGCAACAACTAAACCTTCACCTTAGGAGAGATATTTTGACATGCTCCATACCACTGGACCCCTAGAAATTTCAATGAGGTGAAAAGCCCCTGAATTTGTGTAGGGCTTATTTCCCACCATCTGGCACACAAATGTCTTATCAATAAATCTTGCTCACTAGGACTAATCAGCATGATGTCATCAATGTAATGGACTAGTGTGATATCTAATGGAGGGGAAAGGTGATCAAAGTCCCTGTGGACTAAATTATGACATACGACTGGAAAGTTGATAGACCCTGAGGTAAGTGAGTAAAGGTGTACTGTTGGTCTTGCCAGCTGAAAGCAAACTGTTGGTGGTCTTTACTAACAGGAATTGAAATAAATAGAATGTGTCAGATCAATAGCTGCATACCAGGTACTAGGAAATGAATTAATTTGCTCAAGCAAGGAAACCACATCTGGAACAGCAGCTGCAATTGGAGTCATCACCTGGTTAAGTTTACGATAATCCATTGTCATTCTTCAAGATCCATCTGTTTTCTCCACAGGCCAAATAGGCGAGTTGAATGGGGATGTGGTGGGAATCACTACCCCTGCATCCTTCAAGTCCTTATGGGTGGCACTAATCTCTGCAATCCCTCCAGGAATGTAATATTGCCTTTGGTTTACTACTTTCCTAAGAAGAGATACATCTACTCATTTCTACTTGGCCTTTCCTATCATAACAGGCCTCACTCCACAGGCCAGAGAACAAATGAGGGGAATTCTGTCAGTTGCTGAGTATGTCTATTCCAGTTACACATTCTGGAACTGGGAAAATCACTACAGAATGAGTTCAGGGACAAAATGGACCCACTGTAAGATGAACCTGATCTAAAACTCCATTGATCGCCTGACTTCCATAAGCTCCTACTCTGACTGGTAGACCACAGTAGTGTTATGGGTCTTCTGGGATTAGCATCAGGTCAGAGCCAGTATCCAGTAATTCCCGAAAAGTCTGATTATTTCCTTTTCCTTAATACACAATTACATTGATAAAAGGCTGTAGATCCTTTGGGGAAGGCTGGGAAAAAGATTAACAGTATAAATTCTCAGCAGTTTAGTGGGGTCCCTCTTCAGGGAGATCTGGCCTCCCCTTCATTCAAGGAGTTGTGGGTCTGTACAATGGCTCAAGTCCGAAAAGTGAATGAGGGGCCATGACTCTCGTTTTGGTGATTCAAGTTAAGACTTATGTTCACTTGATCTAGAACTCTTTCACTTATACAGATCAGGTAAATATTCTGTAGACTTCCTGTCTATTTCACCCCTAGGGACACTATGACCAATTAGCTAATGCCATAGGCCCCTCCAAGCCGGACTATTTTGATTACTGTTTTGACTGTGCCGTCCATTACAGTGATCGTGCCCATCTTCTGTTTGGTGATTAAATGCTGCCACTTGGCCCGTCACTACGGAGTCCAATCATGCCCACTGCACTTAAGGTATACCAATTCAGTGGCAGCAGTTTCCAGTGTAATATCTGACCCACAAAGAAGATGGATCAGAGTCCTCTTAAAGGATGCTGGGGATCCCTCAAAAACTTATTCCTCACAGTCATGGTAAAAGTTGCGGCTGCCAGACACTCCTGGGGTGGGTGAGTGGGTAGGTGAGACATAAATCCACTCTAACATTTCCAATTTCCCTAAAACTTTGAATATCTTCTTCTACAGTATACCAGGGCAGTTATGGCATTTCAACCTCATTTAGTGCAGGCCACCTTTTGGTATATGTTTTAGTAAACCAACAAAACTGTTAGATCCCTTTTTATCCCCTAGAACTGAAACACCAAATGAAGTCTCTGCTTAGTAGGCCCTGCTTAGTAGGCCAAAATCAATAAATTCAGCCTAATCCAATTTTATGTTCCTTCCACCATTATGCCACATACTTCATATCCATTCCCACGCATATCTCCTGGATTTCTGTTTGTATAAATTAGAAAAATCACGTAGCTCTTTTGGAGTGTAGCGTACCTCCTCATGGGTCACACTTTGTATTTCAACTTTCAGGGCCTACTGGGACTTCAGTCTAGTTATTGGTTTAGAAGCAAAGACAGGTGGTGGGGGTGGGTCATAAGAAGAATCAGCAGTGTCTTGCAAGGCATCTGCCACAGGGGAGGCCATTACAGGTTCCTCAGGCAAAGCTGGGTTAATCGCCTCACACAGGGGTAGAAAGCCTGCTTCTACTGGCAAAGAAGGCTCAGCAGAATTTAGGGGCTTCATCAATATCTTCTATATGTTTCCACTGATTTCAGGACCTCACTTGGTTACAGTCAATGCTCTCACTTTAACATCAGACACTTTGTGGAACTGGTAATTGAATATGTGCTGTATTTCAGACACTCAAAGGATGAGACTCAGGGTTTGGTTTTCAGGAAATCTCAGCTCTGTGACTACAGGACATATGGTTTTGTTTCAGGGCACACAGCAACTTTCTGGTCATTCATGTGGTGCTTAGGCTGGGAATTTGAAGCCCTGAGCTCTTCCTTTTCTTTCCCCACTTACCAAAATAACCAAACCTGTTGTTATCGAGTCGATTCTGACTCATAGTGACCCTACAGGACAGAGGAGAACTGCCCCATAGGGTTTCCAGTGCTGTAAATCTTTATGACAGCAGACTGCTACATCTTTCTCCTGCGGTATGCATGGTGGGTTTGAACCGCTGACTTTTCGGTTTGCAGCCAAGAACTTAACCACTGAGCCACCACTTAGTCCAGCAAAATCAGCAACACTTGTCAGTTTGGCAAAAAATGTTCTAAGGTATCAAATATACCATCACTAAAACTTTGTTTCTCAAAACTGTTTGATTAGGAGTGTCCAATGGTAAATATTTTGCATATTTCCATTACCATAACAAACCATGGTCTATCAGTGCCCTCTTTACTACTGGAAATAAAGTAATCAATGCCCTTACATCTAACCAGATTTGAGAAGTAATTTCAAAAATCCCAAAACCAATTCAAAAAACTCATCCTTAAGGTTCTGTTACTCTAGAACCACTCCCAGTACCAAAATGTTTTAGTTTGGGTTCTCTAGAGAAAAAGAACCAGGAAGACATACATATATACACACAGACACACAAACACTTAGACAAACAGACAGAACCAGAGAAATTCATTTTAAGGAATTGGCTCATGCAATTGTGGGGACTAGCAAGTCTAAACTCTGTAGGTTAGTTGACAGGCTGGAGAGTCTACCAGTTCTGTGTCTGAAAATCTGTAGTTCCAGTGACAGGCCAGAGATTCCTGCACTCTTGTGTTCCAAAATCCATAGGTCAGGCAACAGGAAGAGTGTAATAGTTCAGGCAAGATGTCTATTTATAGTCTGGTGGCAGAATACTCCTAGGGAAAACCCCCTTTTTACTCTTAAGGCCTTCAACTGATTGGATAAGGTCCACTCACATTATAGAATGTAATCTGATTTACTTAAGGCCAACTGATTTAATTACATGAAACTACTTCATAACAGCATCTAGACTAGTGTTTCACCAAACAACTGGGTACCATAACCTAGCCAAGCTGATACATAAAATTGACCATCATAACCTGGGTGTCATGTCTTCGGGTCCATAATATCCCGCATTCCATGGTAAAAGTGAAATAATCTGATACACTGTGATAATGTGCTTAGATAACAATACTGCAGGATAAAAAAATAACTCCTCACCCTCCTTTCCCAAGTGGTACACTTTTGAAATCAGTTTCTAAAGATCAGAAGAATTGTAATTACAACAAATGCCAGGGAATGACAAACCAGAGAACACTGATGAAAGACATGTTTCAGAAGAAGCAGGTTCTTTTGGGGTAGTTCAAATCACACCATGCAAACATCTGTATATTTTATAAACATACATACCTGGTCCTGCTAGAAAGGAATGAGGAAAGAACTAGACGTTATACTCAACCTCACATATAAAGGAAATAAAAATTTAAATGACGCTGAGATACAATTTCTTATCTATCAGATTAACAAAAAAAAAAAAAAACCCAAAAGTTTAAGACATACTCTGTTGGCAGAGTAGCAATTCACTTATATCTGGTGGGAATGCAAATTGGCATCATTCAGAAAAAGACTGGTATTATTTAATACAATTACATAAGAATCATCCTTTAGCCCGGCAATCTCAATTCACAAAACCTATCTAAAAATATACATCTACTAATACTGTAACACCATTTTTTTTCTTTTTTCTTTTTTTTATTGTACTTCAGGTAAGGCTTACAAAACAAATAGTTTCTCATGAAACAGGAGCACACATATTGTTTTATGACATTGGTTAACAACCCCACATGTCAACCCTCTCCCTTCTCAACCTTTTTTTCTTTTGGTGAAAATATACAGAGCCAAAGATACACCATTTCAAAAATTTCTACTTGCACAGTTCAGTGATATTCACTAAGCTCTTCCAATTGTGCTGCTATTCTCACTTTAGATGAAGGCTTACAGAACAGAATAGTTTCTCATTTAACAGTTAGTACACACATTGCCCTATGACAATGGTTAGCAACCTCACAACACATCAACACTATCCTTACTCAACCTTGGGTTCCCTATCACCAGCTTTCCTGTCCCCTTCTGCCTTCTGGACCT
>NW_004443971.1:4168115-4178826 GCF_000243295.1 Trichechus manatus latirostris
GTTAGAATTTTGTTCTACATCCTTCTCCAGCTCTGTCCAGAACCCTCTGTTGTGATCCCGGTCAGAACAGTCAGTGGTGGTAGCCGGGCACCATCTAGCAGTACTGGACTCAGTCTGGTGGAGGCCTTAGTAGCTGTGGTCCATTAGTCCTTCGGACTAATCTTTTCCTCGTATCCTGGTCTCTTCGTTCTCCCTTGCTCCCGAAAGGATGAGACCAGTGGAGTATCTTAGACGGCTGCTCACAGACTTTAAGACCCCAGACACTACTCACCAAGGTAGAATGTAGAACATTGTCTTTATAAACTGTGTAACACTATTTTTTAATGATCTTTATAAGTTTATTTTGTTGTTGTTGAGAATATATACAGTAAAACACACACTAATTCAACAGTTTCTGCATGTACCATTTAGTGACACTGATCACATTCTTCAAGTTGTGCAACCATTCTCACCCTCCTTTTCTGAGTTGTTCCTATGCTATTAACGTAAAGTCACTGCCCTTTAAGTTTCCCATCTAATTTTTTGAGTTGCTGCTATCAGTTTGATCCCATACAGGTAGATGGTTCTTAAAAGAGCATAATGCTCAAGGCAGACAGTTTTTACTAGTTAAGCTAAACTATTGTTTGGTTTTAAGAAGGCTTCAGGGGATATTTTTGGTTTAAGGTTTAAAGATTATCTCAGGGCAACAGTTTCAAGGGTTCATCCAACCTTCATGGCTCCAGGAAGTCTGGAGTCCATGAGAATTGGAAATTCTGTTCTGCATTTTCCCACTTTTGATCAGGATTCTTCTATAGAATCTTTAATCAAAATGTTCAGTAATGGTAGCTGGGCACCATCCAGTTCTGGTCTCATAGCAAAAGAGGCAGCTATTCATGGAAACAATTAGCCATACATTCCATATCATCCTCCTATTCCTGACTCTCCTTATTCCTACGTTGCTCCAGGGGAGTCTGCAAGCTTTTAAGACCCCAGACCCTATGCAATGAACTAGGAGGTAGAACAGAAGCACTAAACATGTTATTAGGCTAATTACTGGGATGTCTCATGAAACCATAACCCTAAACCTCCAAACCAAGGAACCAAATCCCATGAGGTTTTTGGTTGTACATAAGCAGCCTCAAAAGCTATGCTTTTGTTGTTGTTGTTGTAACTATGTCTATCACATAACTTTTGCCAGTTCAGTTTTTTACAGGTACACCAGTAACATTATTTTTAACCGCAAAAATTTGAAAACAAAGCAATTTCCATTGGTAGGAAACTGCTTGAATAAATTATGGCATATTCACATAATACAGTACAATGCAGCCAGAATAAAGAATAAGAAAAGATTTCTATCTCCTAATATAAATTTTAACTCTAGGATATTCTGTTACATTAAGAAAACATCAAGATGTAAAACAAGATAGACGGAGGAGAGGAAGGGAGGGAAGGAAGTATGTAGGCAGGTAGGTCGATGGATAAATATAAATAGTATGCCACCTTTTGTACAAAGGAGGGGGAATAAGAATATACATATATATATTCAACATTATATTATACATAAAAAATTAAGACAAATCCAGGATGTGGGATATTCTAAAATCAACTAAATAATTTATCTCTCCATTTATATGTTTTCTTTATGTCTCTACATAAAGTTTTTTAAATTTTCTCTATAAAAGTCATATACGTCTTAATCAGGATCCATATCTCACACCATACATAAAAATCAATTCAAAAGGGATCGAGGACCTAAATGTGAAAACTAAAACCATAAAATTCATAGAAGAAGATGTAGGGGCCAGGCTGTGGGGCCTAGCGCTAACGACAGATTATCAGATATGATAACAAAAGCTCAAGCAGCGAAGGACAAAATAGAAAAATGGGACCTCATAAAAATTAAATGTTTTTGTGCCTCAAAGGACTTTATCAACAAGGTGAAAAGACAACCTACAGATTGTGAGAAAAATTTTGGAAACCATATATCAAATAAAGGCCTAATAGCCAAAACTTATATAAAACTTCTGTAACTTAACAACAAAAAGACAAACAACCCAATCAAAATATGGGCAAAGGACTTGGTCAGTTCACCAAACAGGATATTCAACTGGCCTACAAATACAAGTATATGAAAAGATGCTCAACATCATTAGCCATTAAACAAAAAAAAAACCAAAAAACCAAACCCACTGCTGTACAGTCAATTCTGACTCACAGCAATCCTGTAGAGCAGAGTAGAACTGCCCACAGGGTTTCTAAGGAGTGGCTGGTGGATTTGAACTGCTGACCTTTTGCTTAGCAGCCATAAGTCTTAACCACTGCACCACCAAGCCTCCAGTGTTGTTCTGTGCTGTCAAGTCTATTCTGACTCAGAGCGACCCTACAGAGCAGAGCAAAACTGACTTACAGGGTTTCCAAGGAATGGGTGATGGATTTGAATTACTGACCTTTTAGTTAGCAGCTGTAGCTCTTAACCACTGCGCCACCAGGGCTCCAAGGCTCCATTAAGGAGATGTAAATCAAAACAACTGTGAGATACCACCTCATCCACACTAGAATGGCAATGATTTAAAAAATGGAAAACAACAGGTATTTTGGAGGTTGTGGAGAAACTGGAACCCTCGTCCACTGCTGATGGGAATGCCAAATGGTACAGCTGTTGTGGAAATATTTTGGCAGTTCCTCAAAAAGTTGAACATAAAATTACCATATGACCCAGCAATCCCAATCTTAGTTATGTAACCAGAGAAAGTGAAAGCAGGAACACAAACAGAAACCTGTATGCTAATGTTCATTGCAGCACTATTCACAACAGTCAAAAGGTGGAAACAACTGAAATGTCCATCAACAGATGACTAGATAAACAAAATGTGGCACATACATACAATGGAATATTACACAGCTATGAAGAGAAATGAAGATCTGATACATGTCAGAATATGGATGAACCTTGAAAACATGCTGAGCAAAATAAATCCGTCACAGAGCGACAAATATTATATGATTTCACTTCTATGAAATAAGCAAATATATAGAAACCCAAGATTATAAGTGGTTACCAGGGGTGGGAGGGATGGGGAAATGGTGAGTTTCTGTTTGGAAGGCATTTGAGTTTATATTAATGGTTGCACAATATCTTGGAAAAAGACAGTGATAATGGTGGCACAACATGAAAAACGTAATCAATGTCACTGAATTGTAAATGTGGAAGTTGTATTGACAAATGTTTTGGTATGTATATTTTCACCACAATAAAATAAAAAGTCATATAAATCTTTTATTCAACTTATTCTTGGGTGTCTTAGTAATCCAATGCTGCTATAACAGAAATACTACAAGCAAATGGCTTTAACAAAAAGAAATCTATTCTCTCACAGTTTCGGAGGCTAGAAGTCTGAATTCAGGGCACCAGCTCCAAGGGAAGGCTTTCTCTCTCTGTCAGCTCAAGGGGAAGGTCCTTGTCATCAATCTTCCACTGGTGTAGGAGCTTCTCAGTGCAGGAAACCCGGGTCCAAAGAACATGCCCTGCTCCTGGCTCTTCTTTCTTGGTGGTAGGCGTCTCCTCTCTGCTTGCTTCTCTCTTTTATATCTCAAAAGAGATTGACTCAAAATACAGTCTAATCCTGTAGATTGTGTCCTGCCTCATTAACATAACTGCCTCTAATCCTGCCTCATTAACATCACAGAGGTTTGGATTTCCAACACATCAGATCACAAATTGGAAGACAACCACACAATACTGAGAATCATAACCTACCCAAGTTGACAGATATTTTTGGGGAACACAATTCAATCCATGACACTGGGTTTATGCCAGATTTATCACTACTCTAAAGATACCCTTCTTTTTTTGTATTTTCTAATTATTGTCCACTATACAGGAATGTAATCAATTTTTATTATACTGATCTGGTTTTCATCATATTTACTGAACTCTCTTATTCTATTAATTTGTGTATAGTCTCCTGGATCTTCTACGTAGATAATCAGTATCATCTATGAATAATTAGCTTTATCCCTTCCTTTTCAACCATATACTCATTATTTTTTTTGTGCTGACTTACTGTACCAGCTATGATCTCCAATACAGCACTGAAAAGAAGCATTCATGCTTCTAATGTTTCATCAAGTATTTAGTTTATTATCTATTTTTTTAATAAATATCCTTTATTAGGTTAAAGAAGGTTCCTTCTTAGTTTGCTATGAGTTTTTATTATAAATAAATAATAAACATCATCAAATGCTTTTCCTGCTATTGAGGTTATCATGTGGTTAATGTGGTAAATTATATGAATAGATTCCTGTGCAGGATTCCTGGGACAAACCAACTTGTTATCATACGTTTTTTTCTTCACTGCTGCATTTGGTTTGCTGATTCTTATATTTGTATTTCTAAGTAAGATAAGCATGTATTTTCCTCTCTCATACTAGCCTGGTTTAGTATCAGGGTTATACTAAGGCCTCATGAAATAATCTGGCGTAATGTTTCATTTCTTCTAATCTCTGGAACAATTTTCATATGACTGGGTCCTTTTTTCTTTGAAGGACAGTAATTATCCCTCCAAAATAACTAGTACTTAATTCAAGTTTTCTATCAATTTAAATTAAATTTTCTCAGAAATTGTTCATCTATGATTTCACATTTATTACCAAAAAGTCATTAAAACTCTTAAAACTTCTTAAATCTTACTTGTAATTGTAATTACATCCTCTTTTACATGCCTAATGTTTATTTGTGGCTTTTTTTTTTTGATTAGTCATACTAGTGACCTTTTTGTTTCACAAGCCTATTCAAAGTAGCAGCATTTTGGCTCTGCTGATTCTTACTGTACCTCTGCTTTCTATTTCATTAATTCTGCACTATCTTTATTCTTTCCTTCTTTTTACTTCTCTGGGTTTATGACACCACTCTATCTTCTTGCATTGGAAGCTTAGCTCATAAATTTTCATTCTCTTCTTCCCAAATGTAAGCATGTAAGAACTATTCTTTTTGAAAACAGTCTCATTGATACAACAGTGAATTTGAAAACAAATTCATTGATACAAGTGCCACTGAGATGTGGGGTCTATGTCCCTTCCTCTTGAATCTGGACAGGCTTGTAACTGCTTGTGCCAACACAGTATGTCAGAAGTGATATGAAATACCTTCTGATATAAAAATACTAGGTCATTAAAAACAAAAGGTCATGCAGTATTCACCTTGTCTGTTAAACCATTGACCACCAAGGAAGAAGTCATTAAATGACCCTAAAGCTCTCATTTTCAGTTTTTTCAATGTTTTTTTTAAATAACAGCTTTATTAAGGTATACTTCACATGCCATAAATGTCACCCTTTTAAAGTGTACAATTCAGTGGTTTTAGTATATTCACAGAGTTGTGCAACCATCACCACCATCAAATTCCAGAACGTTTTCATCATCCCAAAACCCCATACCCATTAACAGTCAGTCTTCATCCCCTCCTCCCTCCAGTCACAGCAACCACTAAGCTACTTTCTGTCCTTATGCATTTGCCTATTTTGGACATTTCAGACAAATGGAATTATACGTGACCTTTTGTGTCTGGCTTCTTTCATTTAGCATAATGTTTTTAGGCTTATACATGGTATTGCATGATCAGTACTTTATTCCTCTTAATTGCTGAATAATATTCTACTGTATAGATATACCACATTTTGTTTATCCACTAATCAGTTGATAAACATTTAGACTGTTTCCACTTTTCAGCCAATATGAATAATGTTGCTATGAGCATTAGTGTACAGATTTTTGTATGGATATGTTTTCAGTTATCTTGAGTATATACCTAGGCATGGAGTTGTTGGCTGATATGGTAACTCTATGCTTAAGAGTCTGAGGAACCACCAACATGTTTTCCAAAGCGACTGCACCATTTTACAGTTTCACCAATCATGGTGAGGTATCCACTTTCTCCACATTCTTGTCAACACTTGTTACTGTCTTTTTTATTTTAGCCATCCTAATGCGGGTGAAATAGTATCTCACTGGGTTTTGATTTGTATTTACCTAATGACTCTCTATGTTTTTGATCCCAGAGGTTTCCCTAACTTTTCTCTGGGCAGAATGTTGCATTTAAAGGTATGTTTGCTATACCCTGTCTAGTATTTATAGGTGTTTTACAGCAAAAAGTTCAGATTACCTACTTCATAATATTGCTGGGGAAAAAAAATCCCTGTTTCTTTATCAGTCATTGTATTTAGAACAATGCTTTCATAGAGAAAGTATTCAATAAATACCTTTTAATTAAATGGTAGGCATTAAATAACTATTGTTGGTGATTAATTCAGTCAAATCTTATTCAATTATTCATTTATTAATTTCACAAACATTTATTATCTACCTTATGCCCTATGCCTATTCTAGGCACTAGGGATATAGCAGTGAACAAGTCAAAGTCCTTGCCCTCTTGGAGCTTATATTCTACTGGAGGAGACATACGGCTCCCCCCAGAAAGAAAATAACTATATAAATTATAATTGCCAATTAAAACAGTTGTTATTAAATAAATACAGTGAGGGGAATTCTGGGAACATGGTGCTATAGACAGAAGCACCATGCCAATCTTCCACAGCAAAGACCCTAAAAACTAAGTAAAACAGAGACAAGCGTCAATCCTGGAACCCTAAGCGTCAAATGAAGGAATAAAGAACTCAATCAAGCACCGAATGTTATAAGAAACTGACAGAGAACAGACAGTGAGGAGAGTTATGAGCAGAGGTCCCCTATCACCTAACGCAGCACAGATCCACCACCTTGGACTCCTGCCAGAGATAAGCAGACAGGGAGTACAGGAAAGCAGATTCACGGAGCTCCCAGCAGGACACAGAGCTCCCGGTAACCAGTGAGACATGCTTTCCAACCCCCCACCCTACCTCCCCCTGCTCAACCTTTGCCGCTTCCCAGTTTCCCAGCTGACCAGTCCGCTGCTTCCCAGCAGGCAGACTGTCAGCTTCCCAGAGGGTCAATTCACTGCTTCCTGGTGGACGAATTCCCAGCTTCCCAGAGAGCCGATCCACTGCTCCCCAGCAGACCATGACCACGGCACGGGAGGCACCAGTTCCTTGTCATCCGAATTTGCCCCACCCACACCAGCTGGCTTCTTCAGTGTCATTTCTTTATTGCTGGTATTGCTTTTCTCGGCCTCTTTTGTTTTCTTCCCTGCCTCTCACATCCTCCCCCTCCTTTCTCTTGAACACCTGACTCCATGTGCCATGTACCATCTTTGCTTCTTCTTGACACGCTGTGAAACGCTGCTCACCTGGGGAACTGCTTCCCACATCCATTTCCCCAGTCCACGTGGCCACACTGGTGGGATCCCTGGGAGCTTTTCTGTTCGTTTGTTTTTATATGTTTTCTCTTTCTTTTTTCTTTTTACTTTTCTTGATTTCTTGGTTTTTCACCTATTTCTACTTACCTCCTTTTACTGTCTCCTAAATACCTGGAGCTGTGTATCATCTCCACCCCTTATACCCGGGATATACTGCACAGCTTGGGAGCCGCTCACTGGTCTGTGCATACGCGCTGGGGAGATTCCTCGGAGCATTTTTTTAAATCTTTTTCTCTTTTTGATTTTCTCCATTTCTCAGTTTCTTGTCTCTCTAATGGCAATCTCCCTCAGCACTTTTTTTGCTCCTGTTTCTCTCTCCTCTCTCTTCTTTTCCATACCCAGCCTAGCTCCGCACATCACAATCTCTCCCTCCTCCTATCTCCTACCTCCCTGCGCCACGTGCTGAACACTGTACTCCCAAGCAGCACAACCTATGGGAACCTGCCTCGCGGTGACCACTGGCTCATCCTGTTGGCCCAAGTATGTGCCAGCAACAACCCATCCCAACACCTTCCTTTCAGCTGGACCTGCCCTGCTACACCATGGCTGAGTGATTGACCCTGCCCATAGGACAAGAAGGGAAATAATATCAAGTCCACAGACGAGGAAACAACAAAGAATGTACAGCCCACCTGCTCAGACATAACCAATTAAAACAAAAAAGCAGGATGAAACAAACAAATCTACAATCAATAAACGAAGAAAATAACTACTAAATGTCCCAAAGACAGCAGACAATATCAAAACATAAAAAACAACAGGACAGGATGGTTCCAGTAGACATCCAAAATAAAACACCAAATGACTTTCCACTAGAAGAAAAGGCACTAGAACTACCAGACGGGGAATTCAAATCTCTAATATTCAGAGCTATCCAAGACTTGAAGCAAAAAAGCGGGCAATAAGGAGGAAAAAACAGACAAATTCATGGAAAAGGCAGGCAAATTCATAGAAAATACAGACCAAAAAAATGGAAGAATTCAGGAAAATAACACAGGAATAAAATGCCAAAATGAATTCACAACTAGAAATCATACAAAAACAACAATTAGAAATCCAAAAGATAAACAAGACTCCAGAAATAGACAGTGTCATAGGAGGGCTGAGGAACAGGTTTGAAACAATGGAAGACAGGATTAGCAAAACTGAAGACAAACACTTGGATACAACTTTGTTTGAGAAGTGAAATTAGGGCATTTCCGGATAAACGGAAATTAAAGGAGTATGTAAAACCCAAACCAAACTTACAAGAATTATCAAAGGGAGTTCTTCAGTTTGAGAACAAACAACATCAGACGACAGCCTGAATCTAGGAAATAAGATTGCACCAGCCAGATATCAACCTAGGAAATGAACTCTTAAGGACTATTCAAAACCAAAAGATTTACAACAGAGAACCAGAGAGGTTAATCTGCAAATGACAATAACGTCAGAACAATAAAAGAGGGGAAAAAAAAGTGTAGGTATAGAACCTTCTAAAGGAGAGGAAGGCAAGGCAATACGAAGTAATAACAGACTGGTTCAAACATAGGAAGATAAGGCTAAATTTGAAGGTAACCACAAAGAAACTTAACAAATCTACTCATAAAAATGAAGGAAAACATAAAGTCTCAATAAAAACAAAATCTACAAAAAAAGAAATGAAAAAAAAATCCACAAACAAAAGGAATTCAGTACAGGACAGTAAGAGGACCAAAGAAACCATCAGCACCACAAATAAAAAACACTACAAAATGACAACAATAAACTCACACCTATCAATAATTACACTGAATGTAAATGGCTTAAATGCCCCATAAAGAGACAGAGAGTGACAGAATGGATAAAAAACAGGATTCATCAATATGCTGTCTACAAGAGACACACCTTAGAAACAGTGACATAAATTTATTAAAAAATAAAAGGATGGAAAAAAATGTATCAAGCAAACAGCCACCAAAACAAGCAGGAGTGGCAATACTAATCTCAGATACAACAGACTTTAAAGGAAAACCACCATAAAAGACAAAGAAGGGTACTACATCATGATTAAAGGGATAATCCATCATGAAGACATAACCATAATAAACATCTACGCACCCAATGACAGGACTCCAAAATACATAAAACTACTGCAAGAAACCTAAAGCTATCTACACAAATGGAAAAATATACCATGCTCATGGATAGGTAGACTCAACACTGTGAAAATGACAATTCTACCCAAGAGGCCAAAGTCCATCAAATGGGGAAAAGACAGTCTTTTTAACAAATGGTGCTGGCAAAATTGGATGTCCATCTGCAAAAAGTGAAACAAGACTCATACCTCACACCATACACAAAAACTAATTCAAAATGGATCAAAGACCTAAGTCTAAAACCGAAAACTATAAAGATCATAGAAGAAAAAATAGGATCAATGCGAGAGACCCTAATACATGGCATTAACAGGATACAAACCACAACTAACAACAAACTCCAGAAGACAAGCTAGATAACTGGGATCTTCTGAAAAATTAAACACTTATGCTCATCAAAAGACTTCACCAAAAGAGTAAAAAGAGAACCTACAGGCTGGGAAAAAAATTTTGGCTATTACAAATTCGACAAACGTCTAATCTCTAAAATATACAGGAAAACCCAGCACCTCTACCACAAAAAGACAAATAATTCAATTTAAAAAAGGGAAAGGAAATGAACAGACACTTCACCGAAGAAGACATTCAAGCGGCTAACAGACACATGAGGAAATGCTCCCAATCATTAGCCATTAGGGAAATGTAAATCAAAACCACAATGAGATATCATCTCAACCCGGCACTACTGGCACAAATCAAAAAAACAGAAAATAACAAATGTTCGAGAGGCTGCAGGGGGATTCGATCTCTTATGCACTGCTGGGGGGAATGCAAGATGGTACAACCATTTCGGAAAACAATATGGAGCTTCCTTAGAAAGCTAGAAATAGAAATACCATATGATCCAACAATCCCACTCCTAGGAATATATCCTAGAGAACAGCCATCACACAAATAGACATACGCATACCCACGTTCACTGCAGCATTGTTCACAGCAGCAAAAAGACGGAAACAACCTAGATGCCCACCAAGAGATGAATGGGTACTGGTACAATGAAAGATACATTAACCAATGCAACAGAACTGAGAACCCAGATGTCAATCCATCCACCTATGGTCACCTGATCTTCAACAAGGGCCTAAAGTCCATCAGATGTAGAAAAGACAGTCTTTTTAACAAATGGTGCTGGAAAAATTGGATGTCCATCTGCAAAAAAATGAAACAGGATCCATACCTCACACCATATACAAAAACTAATTCAAAATGGATCAAAGACCTAAATATAAAGCCAAAAACTATGAAGTTCATAGAAGAAAAAATAGGA